>NW_027366475.1:0-71534 GCF_046119375.1 Phyllobates terribilis
TATCCTCTCACTAGGACCCAGCAGTGATCTCTTTCTGCTGCTAATTGACACACCCTTGCTTGATATTTAAAAACCCACAGTGTCTCCAGAGAGTCACCGGTGAACTATTTTCCTCTGTTCAGGCCTGGAGTTCTAGCTGTCGGCTAGTTTCTTCTTGGAGTTTCTTGGTGATTAGGGACGATAGGGGAGTCAGGGTATTGTAAGATGTGCCTAGGGGGTCTCCTCTCTCATTTTCCCTAGTTGTTGGGTTTCCCCCATTTTCCCATCGTCATACATTTGGTCCTTCCCTTCTACTTTGAAGAACCTAATATATAATACATAATTTCAGTTGTTTCACACTTTTTTGTTAAGTATATAATTCCACATGTGTTAATTCATAGTTTTGATGTCTTCAGTGTGAATGTACAATTTTCATAGTCATGAAAATACAGAAAAATCTTTAAATGAGGTGTGTCCAAACTTTTGGTCTGTAATGTATCAACCAGATATGGTCGTCATTGTGTCCATGGAGTAAGAGAGAGAAGTCACATGTCTTGTGATTTTACATCCAGTCCAAGAGGGGTATCTCCAGCCCCCGATGTGGGGGACTGATATCACCAGCCTATTGTATTCTCCCATTTTCCCCCATCACTGACTAAGAGCTATGATGAACCCTGGTAACCTCAGCTGATAGGACAGAAGGGAACTGGTGTTACGAGTTGTATACACCACCTTTACACAAATCTGCTTCTGATTTGCCCAGACTGAGCTTCTGTTCAGAGAAAAGTCCTTCCCCCTCCAGCAAAGCACACTGTCTTATATACACACTATATATATATATATATATATATAATAATATATATATAATAATATATGCTCACACACACACACATGAGTGGAGCAATATTCATGTGGGATAATATATGTATATATATTATATTATATGTATATTGACATCATAGGTCGACCTCAACTATCAGAGACAAAATGGGAAAACAAATCCTGAAAATCACATTGTCTGATTTGGAAAGAATTTTTTTAAATATATATAAATATGCATGTATTAAATGATAACAAATATTAATTTCATATATAAAGAGATAAAACTCAAATAAAAGATGCGACACCTTCCCATAATGGCTACAACCAGCGGGATCAAAAGAGAAAACGTATTCAGAACATACCCCGGCCCCCTCACACCACCCCAACGCCGTATTGCTGATGCTTCATCAGGGGCACTGTGATTTTCTTTGGATATTCTATCTCTCAATGTTAAAATTAATCAACCCTTAAAATTATAGACTGTTCATGTCTTTGTCAGTGGGCAAAGTTACAAAAACAGCAAGGGATCAAATACTTATTTCCTTCACTGTATATAGATATACACACACACACTGCTCAGAAAAATAAAGGGAACACTGAAATAACACATCCTAGATCTGAATGAATGAAATATTCTCATTGAATACTTTGTTCTGTATAAAGTTGAATGTGCTGACAACAAAATCACACAAAAATCATCAATGGAAATCAAATTTATTAACCAATGGAGGCCTGGATTTGGAGTCACCCCCAAAAGTAAAGTGGAAAAACACACTACAGGCTGATCCAACTTTGATGTAATGTCCTTAAAACAAGTCACAATGAGGCTCAGTATTGTGTGTGGCCTCCACGTGCCTGTATGACCTCCCTACAACGCCTGGGCATGCTCCTGATGAGGTTGCGGATGGTCTCCTGTGGGATCTCCTCCCAGACCTGAACTAAAGCATCCGCCAACTCCTGGACAGTCTGTGGTGCAACGTGACATTGCTGGATGGAGCGAGACATGATGTCCCAGATGTGCTCAATCAGATTCAGGTCTGGGGAACGGGAGGCCAGTCCATAGCTTCAATGCCTTCATCTTGCAGGAACTGCTGTCACACTCCAGCCACATGAGGTCTGGCATTGTCCTGCATTAGGGGGAACCCAGAGACAACCGCAGCAGCATATGGTCTCACAAGGGGTCTGAGGATCTCATCTCAGTACCTAATGGCAGTCAGGCTACCTCTGGCGAGCACACGGAGGGCTGTGCGGCCCTCCACACCATTACTGACCCACTGCCAAGCCGGTCATGCTGAAGGATGTTGCAGGCAGCAGATCGCTCTCCACTGCGTCTCCAGACTCTGTCATGTCTGTCACATGTGCTCAGTGAGAACCTGCTTTCATCTGTGAAGAGCACAGGGCGCCAGTGTCCTGTACGGTCTTGGGCTGTGAGCACAACCCCCATCTGTGGACGTCGGGCCCTCATACCACCCTCATGGAGTCGGTTTCTAACCGTTTGTGCAGACACATGCACATTTGTGGCATGCTGGAGGTCATTTTGCAGGGCTCTGGCAGTGCTCCTCCTGTTCCTCCTTGCACAAAGGCGGAGGTAGCGGTCCTGCTGCTGGGTTGTTGCCCTCCTACGGCCCCCTCCACGTCTCCTGGTGTACTGGCCTGTCTCCTGGTAGCGCCTCCAGCCTCTGGACACTATGCTGACAGACACAGCAAACCTTCTTGCCACAGCTCGCATTGATGTGCCACCCTGGATAAGCTGCACTACCTGAGCAACTTCTGTGGGTTGTAGAGTCCGTCTCATGCTACCACGAGTGTGAAAGCACAACCAACATTCAAAAGTGACCAAAACATCAGCCAGAAAGCATTGGTACTGAGATGTGGTCTGTGGTCCCCACCTGCAGAACCACTCCTTTATTGAGGGTGTCTTGCTAATTGCCGATCATTTCTACAAGTTGTTTGTTCCATTTGCACAACAGCATGTGAAATTGATTATCAATCAGTGTTGCTTCCTACGTGGACAGTTTGATTTCACAGAAGTTTGATTTACTTGGAGATACTGTATATTCTGTTAAGTGTTCCCTTTATTTTTTTGAGCAGTGTAGTATGGTTGGGTAGTAGTTAATAATTTCTGTCAATGACGTTGAGGACTTCCATTCTGCTATTGGATAATTTGGACATAATTGCTGGCACTGTATTGTCTCTCAAGATCTGTAACTTTTTTTCTGTGTGCGCATTTTTTGTCCAGTTATTATTGTATATATTTTGCATTTATAGATCGATATTTTGAGAGATATTTTCTTATATCTTATTATGCATTTATACTATGATCTCATATAATCGTGTTATACTTCATGCTTCACTGTTCTCTGTGGTGTCCTCGTTGGCCGTATCAATTTATGCTCCATGACGCGTGATCACGTGGTTCCCCACGTGCTTGTGGCGTGACGGATCATATGATGCGTTTGCCTTGGATGCGGCGGTGTAGCAGTGATTGCCATGTGTCATGCCACGCCCTCCCCACACCCATTGGCCGAGAGACTACACACCCCCTTTTCTATTGGCTCAAGGGCCCTTTTTAAACCCTACCCACCTTCATTGATGCCACCTCCTGACGAAGGCAGCCGTGCCAAAACGCGCATCACGGTGAGCGCAATTGAGGGGCGTATTCACATCCACTGGCTGTAAGTATTCTATAGGGTTCATGCTACACTCTTTTTGCTGCCGTTCTTTCATCTTTTTTCCTACTTGGGTGCATTTTCTAGGCATTAATATGTATTAGGATATACTTTTACCCTGTAGCCTAAGATACCACTTACAAAGATCTGCTGTCCCCGGTATGAGCTATCTATATTAGTCCCTATATATAGACAGCGGTGTGACTAACCTCTTATATAGCAACTACTTCTGACCTACCTCACAAGCACCTGCACTTTTATTGAATGCTTCACTGCATTTTAACAATATATTCTTATTTTTTGGCAGCCCAATTATGTATTTACATCAGAAAAGAATCATGTTAATTTGTCTCATGCTCCTCATTAGTGCTCCTCCATTGTTTTACTACTAACTGTCTCTGTTTCTGTGATTCAGATTTTTTTCCTGTATAAATTATAATTAATAACATTTTGTAATTTTTTCACTATTATATGGGACTCTGACTTGAAGTTTTTTCCTCGTTTCTTATGTATGGAGGAGCATGTGGGGCCCATTATACTGTATACTGGTTGGCCCACGACTTTGTCAAAGTTCTCATGTTTTGAGTTTTACATTCCTGATGTAGAATCAGTCTGGGTAAATGTACATGGACATGGCAATAATGGAAAGCTGCTAACTGGAGTTTGCTACAAGCCTCCTAATATAGCTGAACACGTAGAGGATGAAATGCTGCAACAAATTAAAAAGGCAACAAAAACAAGTAAAGGTGAAAAGTGTTGGATCCCTTGAAATTGTTTCAGAAAATGAAGTAATTCTCCCAGAAAATTATTGCAATTACATGTTTTGTTATACACGTTTACTTCCTTTGCGAGTATTGGAACAACACAAGAAAACAGAGAAAAAAAGGCAAATTAAACATAATCTCACACAAAATAGGCCAGAAAAAATTGTTGCCACCTAGCCAAAATTGAGGGTAAACAACTTTGTTTCAAGCATGTGAAGCTTGTTCAAACGCAATTGTGGCAAGTAACAGGTGTTGGCAATATGAAAATCACAACTAAAACTAGATAAAAAAGGGAGAAGTTGATTCAATCTTTGCATTGTGTGCATATGTGTGCCACACTAAGCATGGAGAAAACAGAAAAAGGAGACGAGAACTGTCTGAGGACTTGAGAACCAAAATTGTTGAAAAATATCAACAATTTCAAGGTTATAAGTCCATCTTTAGGGATCCGCATGTTCCTTTGTCCAAGGTGCGCAGCATAATCAATAAATTTACAACCCATACAGTCAAATATGGTGGAGGTTCAAAGGTGTTTTGGGGTTGTTTTGCTGCCTCTGGCACTAGGTGCCTTGACTGTGTGCAAGACATCATGAAATCTGAAGATTAGCAAAGGATTTTGGGTCACAATTTAGTGCCTAGTGTCAGAAAGCTGGGTTTGCGTCCTAGGTCATGGGTCTTCATACTTTACTTTCCCCTTGTTGACAGTGTGTTGCAGCCTCCCCTCTGGTTCCTCAGGAGGTATGAGAAACTCCTCAACGGCTTATTAGGGAGTTAGGTCTGTGGTGGTGTTTTTAGTTGTGCAGCTAGGGCCTTTCTTGTCTGTACAGAGACTAGTTGTGTGTAGTTGCAGCATTCTCCCCTGTGTGGGTTCTCCGGTGGTTATCAAGATGTGCTTTCTGGTTAAAACATTTTCCATATTCTGAACATGGAAAAGGCTTCTCCCCTGTGTGAGTTCTCTGATGTTTGATAAGCGTTGATTTGTCTGTAAAACATTTCCCACATTCTGAACATGAAAATGGCTTCTCCCCTGTGTGGGTTCTCTGGTGCTTAAGAAAACTAGATTTCTGGTTAAAACATTTCCCACATTCTGAACATGGAAAAGGCTTCTCCCCTGTGTGAGTTCTCTGATGTGTGATAAGAGTTGATTTGTCTGTAAAACATTTCCCACATTCTGAACATGGAAAAGGCTTCTCCCCTGTGTGAGTTCTCTGATGTTTGATAAGAGTTGATTTGTCTGTAAAACTTTTCCCACATTCTGAACATGGAAAAGGCTTCTCCCCTGTGTGAGTTCTCTGATGTGTGATAAGAGTTGATTTGTCTGTAAAACATTTCCCACATTCTGAACATGAAAATGGCTTCTCCCCTGTGTGAGTTTTGTGATGTTTGATAAGAGTTGATTTCTCTGTAAAACATTTCCCACATTCTGAACATGGAAAAGGCTTGTCCCCTGTGTGAGTTCTCTGATGGCTTATAAGATAGGATTTCTGTACAAAACATTTCCCACAATCTAAACATGAAAAAGGCTTCTCCCCTGTGTGAGTTCTCTGATGTTTGATAAGATTTGATTTCTGTACAAAACATTTCCCACATTCTGAACAGGAAAATGGTTTCTCTCCTGTGTGAGTTCTCTGATGTTTGATAAGATTTGATTTCTGTACAAAACATTTCCCACATTCTGAACAGGAAAATGGCTTCTCCACTGTGTGGGTTCTCTGATGTGCGATAAGGTTTGATTTCTGTACAAAACATTTCCCACATTCTGAACAGGAAAATGACTTCTCTCCTGTGGGAGTTATCTCATGCCTAACAAGATTTGATTTCCGATTAAAACATCTCCCACACTTGGAGCAAGAAAATCTATTCTTCACTGTGTGAATTTTTTGATGTTTAAGAAAAGACTTTTTGAGAGGAAAACTATTTCTATATTCTGAATGTGAAAATGGCTTCTTTGCATTAGGAGCAGTTTGTTTTTTAATGCTTATTTTGTGACTTTGATTTTCATTAGTAGTCGGTAATGAATCAGAAGACAGGACGTGTTTCATAGGATCAGATGACAGATCTTTGCTGGGAAGGGATGATGGTAAATCTGGAGAAACGTCAGTCACTTCAATTGTATTCTGTGGGATCTGAAAATTATCTGATTTGAAAATTGAAGATGTCAGCTGTCCCTCTGATCTCCGGGTACAGTTATCTGCCAAGAATAAAACCAATTATTATTTTTTAATAAAAAATCCTTGAATTTTATATTTCTGAACATTTCTACTTAAACTGTCCGTAAATAAAGGCAAGTTATATAAAAAAAAATTCACTTATTCACCAGGACAATGACCATCTAATAGAAAACCTCATAGGATGAACCAGTGGAGCGTGGTGTTCAACTGTTTGTTCATTCTGCCTCCCAAATATGGAGTAAAAGGCACAGGCTCTGTCCAGCCACTAAGATTAGGTAGCCTGGGACCAGTAGTACCATCCAGTCTGGCAGTATGGGTGTGTGTGCTGTCCAGCTGGAGTAATCTGCTCCCTGCTTCAGCCATATGGAAAGCACCGCACCCTACTAAAGCTGGAAGCATATTGCCGGAAGCTGCCAGATCCAGCCTTGTTCTCCTCTGGTTCAGTCCTCTGTGATCAGCTCCCGGCTTGTGTATTTGGTTCCTGGTGTGACCTCGGCCCGTTTACTGACTACTCTTGTGTCTTCTGATTTTGTACTTTCTCTGCCCTCCTGGTTCTGACCCGGCTACCTGACTATTCTGCTTCCCATCTCACTCCACAGAACAGCAGGTAACACCGTGGCCCAAGCCTAGGAGTATCTGTGTAAGGCCAGATCCATGTAGAGGGGTTAAAGGGTGATCAGCAAAGTAATTTGTGAAATCTGTAAACAGGGTAGATAGTGACAAGCCTGTTTGTGGTGGCCATCTTTTGAGCTGCCAGTAGACCATGAACAGCGCCCCCAATACATTGTGTCTGCGAACTACTCCAGGAAAATCTGCATTCCTAATAGCTAAATGTCGCTCCTTCCCTTCTTACCCTGCCATGTGCCCAGACAGTAGTGTACAACCGTATATAGGGGATTGTCAGATTCAAGAGAAGTTGGAAAATAATTTGTAAGGTCCATTTGTTTCCTATTATCCTTTGTGAAGAATTCCAAAATTATCACTACATAAAGTGACACACGTCAAATTTGAAAAATGGGGCCGATTAGGAACATAAAACTGTCTGCGGGAAGGGGTTAAATCAGAGGATTACTGAAGTCAAAAACTGAGCATAGACAATAAAACATCTACTGAAATGATCAAACTCAACAGTCTTCATCAGAGAAAAATGAGTAACTAGTGGAGAAACCTCTCTGGGGTAATTAGAGTCTGGGGCTCGGGGGCTCTTCATCATCTAAACTATCGTAAGGGACAATATTTTCTGTCACATGAGTGTCAAGAAGAAATATTAGACATTTAAAGTGAAGTTTTTTACAATACTGCAGAGCTGAGGGGTCTTAAATTTAGATCTCTGGCATTTGGAAGAGGCAATGGAGAACTTTTTGAAAGACTACCAGGGAGTTACAGAGACACATAAGTGAGGCCGGCCGATCCCACCACAATCAGACTATCATACAGAATGAACTTGTAAAAAAAAGAAAGAATATATGTAACATCCCCAACAACAAAATATGTATGAAGGAAGAAATCCAACACTAAACCGGAGTTGCACTCATTTATGGTGGACCATTGGAGGTATGATGAGTCCTGACCAGAAGAGTAGAGAAAGTATTAGTGCCTCCATTTCAGGAGAGATTGTGCAGGAATCTGAATTCTTTAGGATTGAAAACATAATGGAATTTATGACATGGAGTGAATCCATGAAACCAGGGCTCGAGCCATGCCACCACATCTCCTGCAGGCGTGAATAGAAGTATATTACAGCCATCAGCCACGCACAGCTTAAAGACATATCATGGCACAGGTGTAATGTTTTTTATGTAGTTTATCAAGATCCTGTTTGAAGTTAGTTGGTTTAAAAAGAAATTGAAAAGTATAAAGGGAAACTATTGTTATTGTACAGAAATTCACACTTGGTCCTCACTGCACATTTAATGTTATCGATCAAAAAAGCAAACTTTGGCCAGAAAGACTGGACCTGGTCTTGTAGGGACCATATGAGCACATTCAGCAGCACAGAAGGGAGAGAAGGTAGATTCATCCAATAAGATATCAGGGATCTAGGAAGCCAACAGCATCATTGGAAAAGTCACATGTATGATCGGCTCTAATCCTGCCATCTCCACCATTCTCATTACACAAGTATAAAACATAATAATGGTGGATAAAACAAGACTGAAGACATGACTTTTACAGCCGTCTACACATCATAGGGGAGATCTCATGACACCTTCTCTCCATCTACCTGATGATCCTGAGGAACATTGGGATCTTCTTGTTTACAGTCCTGTGGAAGAAGAGGAAGGGGACATCTCTCTGGTGTTGTCCTCTTACTGGATAGATCTGGAGGAAACACATACAGGGACTGAATTCATTCTTTACATACAGATAATTATAGGCCTTGTGTATTTAGTCCTGTCTATTACCTGGTGATGTGAGGGGCTGGGGAACCTCCATCATAATCTTGTACAGATCTTTGTGTCCTTCTAAATACTCCCACTCCTCCATGGAGAAATAGACAGCGACATCCTGACACCTTATAGGAACCTGACACATACAATGATACTGTCATCCCCTCGAACCCTTCATAGCGTTACTGTATAATGTCCCAGCATTCCCAACAGTGTCACCTCTCCAGTTAGCAGCTCAATCATCTTGTAGGCGAGTTCTAGGATCTGGTCATTGATGTCCTCATGTATCAGGGGGTGAGGTGGAGGCTCCATGATTAACCTCTGGTTATGGAGAGACACATTAATAAATCTCACTACATACATTTCCAGAGTCCTCACCTCTCCAGTTCTGTCCATCTGTTATTCCCATAGATAAGAATGATGTAATGTGACGTCATCAGAACCTCTCACCTCTCCAGTAAGCCGGAAGAGGATCTCTAGGGTGAGGTGTAATATCCTCTCCACCATCTTGTCCCTGTCCATATCCATCTTTGAAAGGTAAATCAGGAAAATTTTCTTATATAGACGATCTTCACTGAGTGGATCCGGTGTTGTAGAGACCTGAACGAGAAGAAGATGAGCCGATGTAACATCATAAAAATCCTGTGTAATAATACAATTACTGGAGATAATAAGGGGAAACATATGAGGAGATTTATTATTTTTTATTTAGTTTTTTCTTTACATCTAGTAATAAAACCTACATATTTTAGGTCATAGCAACAAGCAATTCCGTCCTCGAAGTCTGCAGCAGAATACGTTACTCATAGACTCACCTTCCATAACGCCAATTCTCGTCTCATTTTCCATCACTGGAATTGGCATTAGCAATAATGCAGGAGATATTTATTTCACGTGACATGAGAAATAACTACTTCATGATGAGGAAACATCTACTACTACGGATCTAAAACCATATTTGGAGACAGTCCGTCACTGACTACATCACCACTGGCCGTCTGTATGAATGTTTCCCGTCTTCCCCGAGCTGTAATCTATCAAGTTAGATCTCATGTCTGATTCACACACAGAAGTTTGAGGCTTTTATAAAAGCTGTTTTGCTTGCACAAATGCTGCGGAGAGAAATTATTTGATACTAAAGTCTACATGTAGAGTGTATTATGGGTTTTATTTCTAGCCTTAGGCTTTCCTATATTACAAGAAAAAACCCAGAAAAAAAGCAGATATTAAAAGGTTTCAAAAGAAAATTTACACCAACAATTCTTGTGAAAAGAAAAAACATGCAAAAAGCAGAAGACACATTGTGTAATTTTTTAACATATTATGAACTCTTTTGGGCACCAGAACATAGATGTACACCTCAGGGATGGCACAGGTGCGGCTGCAATAAAATCCCTGGCAGTTTAACCACTTGCGCCTGCAAAAAGCAAACATGGCATCTAATAAAGTGTGACAGAGTTCGGCTGAATGCCCTCCTCCCCCAAGTACTGGGCCTGTAATGTACAAAAGTCTATTAGGCCGGGCCAGAGGCAGAGTTCCATAACTTACTTTTTAACGCCTCCATAAACATTAGACTAAAGTTACATGGAAGCACTGATTTTGGTTGACTATATAATGTATTTGGGGACCTCCCTACAGATGCAGTCAGTCATACAAACCACAGGAAAGCTGGAATATTTGTGTATGGGGGAGTCTGGAGAGATAGCCGTGTGCCAAATGATCCTTCAGCCAACACTTATCTCATGTGTATGGGGCAGTTAGTATTACACTGACAGGCAGTGATAATACACGGCACTACAGTAGTACAGTGCATCACCTGAGCAATCAAAGGCTTCTGTGTTGTATGATCGCACTAATGAGAGTTATTTTAAAAAGTTTATAAAAAAGGTTTAAAAAAAGTTGTAAAGTGAAAATATCACAGTTTTAGCAAAAATAAATATTTGTCACTATAAGGAAAACATGCATATAATGAGAAAATGGAGAGGGAGGTCAGCTCACTGTTTATTTAATGCACCTTGTCTGAAGAACACCGCATGGAGTCACCCTGGTCAGGGACTGTGGAGACCCGGGGTCTTCTGTGGGCGTAATGCTACTCAAACAACACAGGGTGAGGGTAAAACAGCGTGGCAATACTTTATAGAAACCATAAAGCGGACATTAAACATACAGAACAGTCCCAGAAAATACCCAAGATGGTACATTACACAGTCTCATCCTTCCATCTCTGCCTTTCTGGGATAGAACAGCTGCGACTTTGGAGACTTCCAGGGCCGACTACCCGGGCCCCCACAGAGAGAAGGTAGCGGCAAGCTAAGGAAGTCAACAGTCCATCGAGGTACAAGACCAGGAGACCCGATGGTCCCATCCTGGCCTCTCCGAGAGTTTCCATGGGACCAGACGACCAGTGGGTCCCTCCTGGCAACTCCAAATGTCTCCATGGGTTCTAGGTGACCAGTGGGTCCCTCCTAGCAACACCAAAACAGCATATCCATGGGGCCATGTGACTTTTTCGTCCTCTCCTGGACTTCCCAAAAGTATCCATTGTCTCTCTGA
Organism: Phyllobates terribilis; assembly: GCF_046119375.1. NCBI lineage: Eukaryota > Metazoa > Chordata > Amphibia > Anura > Dendrobatidae > Phyllobates > Phyllobates terribilis. Next base: position 11,349 of record NW_027366475.1, read on the forward strand.
TGGTTAATGGAGCAGATCTGATACCCTTAGACTAGAATCATGTAGAATACAAATCTGTGTCTCTTTAGATGCCATGCAATCCATCTACTTTCCTGAAGGATGTCTCCCATTCTCCTTCCAAAGTCCTTCTGATGTTCCGTGATTCTCTGTCCCAAATTTCATTATGTCTACAGCACTACAGACACCCCTGTTTATATTTACATCTGTGTGAGGTCATAAAGCCCAGGTAAAAGAGGTAAGGGTGCAGGGATCACCTATCATTGTTTGAGCTAATCTATTTACATAGTTGGTATCACAGGGGCTGTTGTAAATAAACTTTCAGCTGACTTAGTACAATTTGTCATTAGCACAGTAAGCATGATTGCTTCCAAACGAATAGAATTCAGCATTCAGGGTTATACAAATGCTATGACCTTTTTGATCAGCAAGAGAAATACAGCCCCTGACGAAGCTACTGTAGTAGCGATACGCGTAGGGCTTACCTCTCTGCAGTGGACTCCCTCCGTAGGTATCTATGCCCTACGTGTATCGCTACTACAGTAGCTTCGTCATGGGTCGTATGTTTTTTAACCACTTGTGTGTCCCTACATGAAATAAAGTTGCTATTGTATTTCTTATTATTTTTGGATATGCATTATCTCACTGTGCAAGCTTTTCTCTACCTACTTCTTTATGTGCTTTGTTGCACAGTTACCATTGGCCCCCGTATCATATTTCAGTGATTTAGATTGTGTGGTGCCGACTGCCAAATATCTTAATAGATTAATGTCTTCTAATACATTTTTTAGCGGACCTGACGTGCATCCCACGTATTGCAGTTAACTCTCTATACACTCTATTAAATAAATGACCCCCTATAGTGTTACAATTGATGAAATTGTGTATTGAAAATTGCTGTACCGTTAGGTTTTCTTCAAATGTGTTGGTTTTATTAACATAGTTGCATGCTTTACAGGGTGTATGGCCACATTTAAAAAAACCCTTATAGGATAACCAAGTTACATTGCGTTTGATATTTGTTTCTTGCTTATTCCGCCTGGTGTAGAAGCCTTTTTGGATCCAAAACACAAACAAAATATGCAAAAGAATTTACAAAGTCTGGAGGATGCCATCTCACACATCAAAAAAACTACGTTTGAGAGAGATATCAAAGACTACGAGTCAAATTCAATTTACACATGGAAATGAAACAAACCAGGAGCTACTGTTCTGAAATACAGGTCACACAATAAATTCAAAGGAAATAGAGGAGAGCGGAGGTCAGCTTCACAAATCCTAATGTGTCCATGGGTTCCTCTAATTATAATTCTCTGAGGACTTATCTGATCCATCAGTGGGATCAACTAAAGAAAGATGGAACAAAAATAAATTCTCAAGAACGCCCCACAATCCAGCACAAAACAACGGGCGGACAGAAAGCTCAAACGTTCCCGGACATGTGCGTTCCATGCCGGAGTGCATCACGGTCTCCTATCTGCGCATGTGCATGTCCGGAAGCATGCGTACAACTCCGGATCGCATATGGTATTGGATTGCATACCACCAACATAGAAAAATCCTATCTCTGAGATCAGCATCATGGGAGACTAAAAACAAGTACTGCACATCCTCCCATCATGCAATAGGCATGTAGATCTACTTTATCACTACAAAAAATATGGGATGGTGGCCCACAGTATATTCCTAAATGGTCAAACTTGACCTCTATTGCACAATTAGAGATACACAAGGATCACCACACTTGTTAATGACGAAATAGTATAAGTGGAATATAATTGATAAGTAATAATTCTGATATAGAAGCTCAGATATCTCGGTGAAGTACAACAATATGTGAACCCCATTCACAGGGAACTGACTAGCAATGGGTAGAGCATAAAATCCAAAAATATAATCCAGAATGGGGCTGTAGTCACACAAAACAGGCATAGGAAATTTGCTCATTGAGTTCCTTAGGGGCTGGTGAATCCAGTCTAACAATCCACTCACTTTCCTTTCAGAGGATACATCTATTGTGATCACCTCCTCTCACATTGGGTTTAACCACCACAATGATACAAAAGGAGAGGTCTCCGGGTTCACCTCGATGTGCACTGTTCATGTGTCTCACTAATGGGATCTCCCGACCATGGCGTATATCGCCCAAATGCTCCCCTCCTCTCCTCCTAGACTCCCTCTTGATCTTGTCTACATATTCTAGGGGCAGGTGCATGTGGCCATATATACTAGTCCTGAGGTTTTACAGCTGGAATAATCCCACTGGAAAAAGATTTTAACCATGGAGGAACTTGAGAAAGATTTACATGGTCTCATCCAATTACATGTACAACATTCTCCAGAACTAAAGAAACCACAGATTCTTCTATCTAGCCAAGTCCCCTTGGGTGCAGTTTTTAAAGAAACTATGCACTAAACTTTCTGAAAGTTATTGTGGGAGTAGATTCCACAGCACCCTCAGGTCCGGGTCGACCACAAGTATATCCCAGTGTTTTCTGAGGATATGAAAGATACAGTCACTCTGATTGTCATAAGTTTTTCTTACTCGTGTAGTCCAATCTTCTTCTTGGTCTCTTGGATTGGTATGGTGGAGTGTCTGTCTCTACCATTTTTCTGCAAACGATGATGCGGAATCGAAAATGTACCATGAGTACCCTTTATCCCTTAATCTGGTGTTCAGGTCTATTGCCTGTATATTAAAATCTGTGACATTCGAGCAGTACTTTCTCAACCAGAAAAATTGGCCCTTGGGTTTTCCTCTTTGTATGGAGATGGGGGTGGTGGTTATCACACTTCAATAGTTTATTAGTGCTTGAAGGTTTATGGTAGAGGAGTGTCCCTAGGGTCCCATTTCAATCTTTCTTGATCAGTACATACAGGAACAGCAACTGGTAATAATTGGTGTTGGTCTGGTCCTTTAAACAAAATGTACTTTTCAGGTTATATCCTCAGTACCCTCACTTATCTTCCCTTCTTTTGAGGGCCACAGAGTCAGACTCTCCCGGCCCTTCTCCCTGCAAGTGCTGGTTGTCTATCGCCCTCCGGGCCCCTCCTGTCAGTTTGTGGATCATTTTGCCACTTGGCTTTCAAACTTTCTATCCTATGACATCCCCACCCTCATCATAGGAGACTTTAACATCCCAATTGGCGATCCATTCTCCCCATCTGCAGCTCATCTTTTATCGCTAACTTCCTCCTTCGGTCTTTCACAGCTTACTAATTCTCCTACACATGATGGAAATACTCTTGACCTTATCTTCGCCCGGCTCTGTTTAATACATGACTTTTCTAACGCTCCTCTTCCGCTCTCTGATCACAACCTTCTTTCATTCTCTGTGAAGAACTGTCACCCTGCTCAAGACACCCCCACTTTCCACACCTATAGAAATATACGCGCCATTAACACCCAGAAATTTATGAAAACATTGCAAACATCATTGGTCCCAATCTCCTCCCTCTCATGTCCCGACTCTGCACTAAAGCATTATAAAGAAATAAAGCTATGCGCCCTCGATGAAGCCGCACCTCCTACACAAAGAACAACTCGGCACAGATGGCGATAACCCTGGCACACACTACAAACACGTTTTCTCCAGCGGTGCTCCTGGTGCCGAACGGCTGTGGAGAAAATCTAATCTGGCCGAAGGTTTGATCCATTATAAATTTATGCTTAAAACCTATAACTCCGCCCTTCACCTCTCCAAACAATCCTACTTTAACAACCTCATCATCTCAAGGCCCAATAAGCCAAAACACCTGTTTGACACTTACTCTCTCCTTAATCAAACAGCACAAGGCCCGACCACCGACCTCTGCGCTGACGATCTGGCCAATTATTTCAAAGAAAAATTTGATCATATCAGACAGGAAATTTTCTCCCAATCCCAAAATGTTATGCATGCTCCCCCCCTCCCACACTGCATCTTGCTCATTTTCTGACTTCGAACCAGTCATGGAAGAAGTGACAAGGCTCCTTGCTTCCTCTCGCTCTACCACCTGCACCAGTGACCCTATTCCCTCACATCTCCTTCAGTCCCTTTCTCCAGCTGTCACCACTCACCTAACTAAAATATTCAACCTCTACCTCTTATCTGGTATTTTTCCCTCCTTTTTTAAACACGCCAGCATACATCCATTACTTAAAAAACCATCCCTCGACCAGAACTGCACGGCCAACTACAGATCTGTTTCCAATCTTCCTTTTATCTCTAAACTCCTGGAACGCCTGGTCCACTCCTGTCTAATACGCCATCTCTCAGATAACTCCCTTCTTGACCCTTTACATTCTACTGAAACTGCACTCACTAAAGTCTCTAATGATCTCCTAACAGCCAAATCTAATGGTCAATACTCCCTGCTGATTCTACTGGATCACTCTGCAGCATTAGACACTGTGGATCTACCTCTCTGACCGCTCCTTCACTGTGTCTTTTGCTGGCTCCTCTTCCTCTCACCTTCCCCTTATTGTCGGGGTTCCTTATTGTCGGGGTTCCTCAAGGATCAGTCCTAGGCCCCCTTCTTTTCACCTTATATACCGCTTCTATTGGACAAACAATCAGCAGATTCAGTTTTCAGTACCATCTCTATGCTGATGACACCCAATTATACACCTCTACTCCGGACTTCACCCCTGCATTATTACAAAATACCAGTGATTGTCTTTCCGCCATCTCTAACACTATGTCCTCCCTCTATCTAAAACTGAATCTGTCAAAAACTGAACTACTCGTATTTCCTCCCTCCACTATCCTACTTGCGCCCAATATTGCCACTTCAGTTTGTGGCTCCACCATTACTCCCCAGCAACCAGCAACAAGCCCACTTGTTGGTCTTGGGTTCATACTCGATTCAGATCTTTCCTTCACTCCTCAGATCAAATCACTCGCTCGTGTCATCTACACCTCAAAAACATCTCTAGAATCAGATATTTTCTTACCTTTGACTCGGCAAAAATTCTTACTGTAGCTCTTATTCATTCTTGTCTAGACTATTGCAACTCTTTACTAATCGGTCTCCCTCTTTCTAAACTCTCCCCTCTCCAATCCATCCTGATCGCAACAGCCAGGATCATATTCTTCTCCAACCGCTACACCAATGCCTCTTCCCTGTGCCAGTCATTGTACTGCTTGCCCATCCAATACAGAGTTCAATATAAACTTATCACTCTCACCCACAAAGCGCTCCACGATTCAGCACCACTCTTCATCTCCTCCCTCGTCTCAGTCTACCACCCTTCCCGTACCCTCCATTCTGCCAATGACTTAAATCTAAAATCTTCCATAATCCGAGTCTCCCACTCCCGCCTCCAAGATTTCTCGCGTGCTGCACCAATTCTTTGGAATGCACTACCCAGGACAATTCAATTAATTCCTAATACTCACAGTTTTAAGCGAGCCATAAAAACCCATTTCTTTAGACTGGCCTATCACCTCAACACACTTATCTAACTGTCCCAGTTTGGCCCATATTAAAATTTTCTTCAAAATCATGCTCATACCATTCATGCACTGATTAGCCTCTGTCTGTACTGTACACATACTGGCTGGCAACCAGTTCATGTAGTGTTACGTACTTACCCTATTTACTATATTAAGGCTGTATTATAGAATATATCTACATTTTACCTTTATGTCTCCCCTATTTCCTTACAGACTGTAAGCTTGCGACCCTCACTCCGTTTAACATCTGAGTTATGCTTATTCTGTAAAGTCTGTATTGTCTGTATAAATCCCCCCTAAAATTGTAAAGTGCTGTGGAATATGTTGGTGCTATAAAAATAAAAATTATGATTAGAATTAAATTCAGATGTAAATCTAAGGCCCACTCTATTGATGTTGAGTTCCCCGACAAATTAAAAAGATTGTTCACTCGTCCCCGACCAGATGATAAAAATGTAGTCAATATATTTGTACCATACCCCAGTATATGGATGCCACCACTTATAATCATCAAAGAATATTATGTTTTCCTCCCATCAGTCCAGGGATAAGTTAGCACATGAGGGGGCACAGGGGTTCCCCATCGCAGTACCCCTGAGCTGGAGGAAGTACTGCCTGTCAAAAAGAAAGAAGTTATGAGTAAGAGTGAATTTTAGAAGATCCTCCATGAAGTCATTATGTCTGCTACACTGTACTGATCTCGATTAAAAGAAACGTCTTACCCCTCTGATACCATCCTCAGGCCGTATATTACTGTACAAAGCCTCGATATCTAGTAAGGCCGGCTGCTCCCCTACATGCATGTATACATGCTCGAGGGTCTACATGGAGGGGAGCAGGCAAAGGGAAAACCAACTCCAGAGGGATTATTCCAACTGCAGGACCTCAGGCGGTACTGTGGGGGCATCAAACATACTGCATAAAGGGCATAATGGGGGCATTACACTGTGTGGGGGCATCATACATCCTGCATAAGGGGCATAATGGGGGCATTACACTGTGGGGGGGCATCATACATCCTGCATAAGGGGCATAATGGGGGCATTACACTGTGTGGGGCACCATACATCCTGCATAAGGGACATAATGGGGGCATTACACTGTGGGGGGGATCATACATCCTGCATAAGGGGCATAATGGGGGCATTACACTGTGGGGGGGCATCATACATCCTGCATAAGGGGAATAATGGGGGCATTACACTGTGTAGGGGCATCATACATACTGCATAAGGGGTATAATGGGGGCATTACACTGTGTGGGGGCATCATACATACTGCATAAGGGGCATAATGGGGGCATTACACTGTGTGGGGGCATCATACATCCTGCATAAGGGGCATAATGGGGGCATTACACTGTGGGAGGCATCATACATCCTGCATAAGGGGCATAATGGGGGCATTACACTGTGTGAGGGCATCATACATACTACATAAGGGGCATAATGGGGGCATTACACTGTGTGAGGGCATCATACATCCTGTATAAGGGGCATAATGGGGGCATTACACTGTGGGGGGGCATCATACATCCTGCATAAGGGGCATAATGGGGGCATTACACTGTGGTGGGCATCATACATCCTGCATAAGGGGAATAATGGGGGCATCATACATCCTGCATAAGGGGCATAATGGGGGCATTACACTGTGTAGGGCATCATACATCCTGCATAAGGGGCATAATGGGGGCATTACACTGTGGTGGGCATCATACATACTGCATAAGGGGCATAATGGGGGCATTACACTGTGGGGGCATCATACATCCTGCATAAGGGGTATAATGGGGGCATTACACGGTGTGTGGGCATCATACATACTACATAAGGGGCATAATGGGGGCATTACACTGTGTGGGGGGGCATCATACATCCTGCATAAGGGGCATAATGGGGGCATTACACTGTGTGGGGACATCATACATCCTGCATAAGGGGCATAATGGGGGCATTACACTGTGGGGGTCCCGTACTCTGAGAACAATACGTTTCCTCCCTTCTTGTCTCCATAGTTGGGTCGTATGTATCTATTACAGGAAACAGAACAGAAACCTTATGATTCTTATAAAGGGACAACACAAGACCCCCAAAGAGTCTCCGTGCTGAAGGGGTTAATGCCCCCTGCGCCCAGTAATGGGGTCTCCACATACCTCCACCTGCAGAGCCGCCACCACATATATGGCTGTTGTGTGCGCACAGGAGCTGTGATGAGGTCACAGGAGGGGAGGAGTCAGGGGTCACATGATCAGGGGCCTCAGTGGATGCAGGACTCTGCTGTGCTGGTTGTCAGGTAGCGTCTAGTTTGGAGTTGATCTCTTGAGGGGGAGGAGTGATTTCATTCTATCATGACGTCACCGGAAGGGGCGGGGCTTCTCAGTCCAGTGGACACTCTTCCACCTGCAGCTGCAGCAGTGCACATTGGGCCGGGACAGGAGGATGGTGATGAGGAGCTCGTGTTCAGCGTTGTGCTGTGAGGACTAAGGTGGGGGGAACTGACCATGTGGATAAATGCTGTGGAGGCATAAAGGGGGCTGTGTGGGTGGTGTGAGAGGCATGGGGTATGTAGAGGGGCATCCAGGGGGCTGTGTGGCTGGTGTGAGGAGGCATGGGGTATGTAGAGGGACATCCAGGGGGCTGTGTGGCTGGTGTGAGGGGCATGGGGTATGTAGAGGGGCATCCAGGGGCTGTGTGGCTGGTGTGAGGAGGCATGGGGTATGTAGAGGGACATCCAGGGGGCTGTGTGGCTGGTGTGAGGGGCATGGGGTATGTAGAGGGACATCCAGGGGGCTGTCTGGCTGGTGTGAGGGGGCATGGGGTATGTAGAGGGGCATCCAGGGGGCTGTGTGGCTGGTGTGAGGGGCATGGGGTATGTAGAGGGACATCCAGGGGGCTGTGTGGCTGGTGTGAGGGGCATGGGGTATGTAGAGGGACATCCAGGGGGCTGTCTGGCTGGTGTGAGGGGGCATGGGGTATGTAGAGGGGCATTCAGGAGGCTGTGTGGCTGGTGTGAGGAGGCATGAGGTATGTAGAGGGACATCCAGGGGGCTGCCTGGCTGGTGTGAGGGGCATGGGGTGTGTAGAGGGACATCCAGGGGGCTGTGTGGGTGTGAGGAGGCATGAGGTATGTAGAGGGACATCCAGGGGGCTGCGTGGCTGGTGTGAGGAGGCATGGAGTATGTAGAGGGGCATCCAGGGGGCTGTGTGGCTGGTGTGAGGAGGCATGGGGTATGTAGAGGGGCATCCAGGGGGCTGTGTGGCTGGTGTGAGGAGGCATGGGGTATGTAGAGGGACATCCAGGGGGCTGTGTGGCTGGTGTGAGGAGGCATGGGGTATGTAGAGGGACATCCAGGGGGCTGTGTGGCTGGTGTGAGGAGGCATGGGGTATGTAGAGGGACATCCAAGGGGCTGTGTGGCTGGTGTGATGGGCATGGGGTATGTAGAGGGACATCCAGGGGGCTGTGTGGCTGGTGTGAGGGGGCATGGGGTATGTAGAGGGACATCCAGGGGGCTGTGTGGCTGGTGTGAGGAGGCATGGGGTATGTAGAGGGACATCCAGGGGGCTGTGTGGCTGGTGTGAGGAGGCATGGGGTATGTAGAGGGACATCCAGGGGGCTGTGTGGCTGGTGTGAGGAGGCATAGGGTATGTAGAGGGGCATCCAGGGGGCTGTGTGGCTGGTGTGAGGAGGCATGGGGTATGTAGAGGGACATCCAGGGGGCTGTGTGGCTGGTGTGAGGAGGCATGGGGTATGTAGAGGGACATCCAGGGGGCTGTGTGGCTGGTTTGAGGAGGCATGGGGTATGTAGAGGGACATCCAGGGGGCCGTGTGGCTGGTGTGAGGAGTCATGGGGTATGTAGAGGGACATCCAGGGGGCCGTGTGGCTGGTGTGAGGAGTCATGGGGTATGTAGAGAGACATCCAGGGGGCCGTGTGGCTGGTGTGAGGGGGCATGGGGTATGTAGAGGGACATCCAGGGGGCCGTGTGGCTGGTGTGAGGGGGCATGGGGTATGTAGAGGGACATCCAGGGGGCTGTGTGGCTTATGTGAGGAGGCATGGGGTATGTAGAGGGACATCCAGGGGGCTGTGTGGCTGGTGTTAGGAGGCATGGGATATATACAGGGGCATCCAGGGGTCTGTGTGGGTGGTGTGAGGGGGCATGTGATATGTAGAGGGGCATCTAGGGAGCTGCGTGGCTGGTGTGAGGAGGCATGGGGTATGTAGAGGGGCATCCAGGGGGCTGGTGTGAGGAGGCATGGGATATGTAGAGGGACATCCAGGGAGCTGTGTGGTTTGTGTGAGTAGGCATGGGATATGTAGAGGGACATCCAGGGGACTGTGTGGCTGGTGTGAGGGGCATGGGGTGTGTAGAGGGACATCCAGGGGGCTGTGTGGGTAGTGTGAGTAGGCATGGGGTGTGTAGAGGGACATCCAGGGGGCTGTGTGGCTGGTGTGAGGAGGCATGGGGTATGTAGAGGGACATCCAGGGGGCTGTGTGGGTGGTGTGAGGAGGCATGGGATATGTAGAGGGACATCCAGGGGGCTGTGTGGGTTGTGTGAGGAGGCATGGGATATGTAGAGGGTCATCCAGGGGGCTGTGTAGGTGGTGTGAGGAGGCATGGGATATGTAGAGGGACATCCAGGGGGCTGCGTGGGTGGTGTGAGGAGGCATGGGGTATGTAGAGGGACATCCAGGGGGCTGTGTGGGTGGTGTGAGGAGGCATGGGGTATGTAGAGGGACATCCAGGGGGCTGTGTGGGTGGTGAGGAGGCATGGGGTATGTAGAGGGACATCCAGGGGGCTGTGTGGGTGGTGAGGGGGCATGGGGTATGTAGAGCGGCATCCAGGGGGCTGTGTGGCTGGTGTGAGGGGCATGGGGTATGTAGAGGGGCATCCAGGGGGCTGGTGTGAGGTGACATGGGGTACGAGGACGGTGGCCGACACAACCTCCTTAAAGACGATAGCACGCCATTTTAAAATCTGTCATGGGAGAAATCCTGAAACCTTTATGGTACGTGGTATTGATGTCATCCATAGTGGCATTAGGGGTGGAAATGTAAAAAAGTTCTGGCTCAAGGGGAAACCAAATGGATAGTGGAACTGGGAACAATGACGCCAAATGGCCTTAATGAGGCCCTGAGCTTCACCCATTTCTTTAATAGATATATTCTTTGTGGTATTTTTATACAATTGTATGTGTTGATTTTAATTAGTTTTCTTTGTCATTTGTAACTTTCCCGCTCCATAGTCTATATGCACCATCTATATGGATCACCTACATATGGTTAATCAATATGAGGATACTACGAGCAACAATTAAATTGGACCAAGAAAATAGATTTTTGTACTGACAGAATCGTGTTGCAATTATAGGAAGATGATACTTCTTACTCTAACACATTTTTGCATTATTAAGTAGTTGCGTTACTATACTTGTCTAAATGCGTTGCTGTGTTCTCTTTGGCGAGCGCGTGGGTGCTATGCCTCCTCTTGCCTCTGCGTCATGCACGGCATCTGCATGGTGTCTGCACATGTTCGGGGGTCATGGCAACGTGTCCTGGTTCCCTGTCATGCGTGGTTCACCTTGATGGCCGTGCGTGACGCATCTGGCTCGGGCGGTTCAGCGCGCATGCGCTGATGGTCCAGGAGATGATTGGTCCGTTGTGGTCACGTAACCGCAGGCCCTAAAGTATATTTAAACAGACATGGAAGGTCCTATTAAACAATCCCCCCGAGGAAGCCATAGGATATACCACGCGAAACACGCATTGGGGTCCTTGTTTATTCTGAGTGCTGATCTAATATGGGTAAGAGTGCAATATAATTCTCTAGCATTTCTTAATAGGGCACTATAGGCCATATGGCACGTGGTACATATCCATAGTGATGAAATATACCATAATTTTGTACCAGTGCATAAATGCCTTGAATTCGAGCACTTCTTGCACTTTGTCCTAATAGATATGTAACATCTATTATTATGTTGTATATGTGTCACCCAGTTTGGTTGTCTGTGTGTCGTCCTTTTTAATCATGTTTGTCTTTTCTGTATATTGTTTACAATAAAGTTTTTTGATTCTTTGCCATATTCTCCGTATTTGGTTCGTTTTTTCTATATAACGGCAGAAACAAGTCCGGGGGCGCCTCCCGCCAGAGAAAATATAGAAATAGTCCTTGGATGAGTTCAATGGATCCAGCAGATGAAGGACACAACACAGTCCCACGTGGTAACTTCTATCAATCCACACACGCCACGAGGGTCTGGCCGCAGCCTGAGACCCTCCAGCGTCGGGAGGCACCACGCAACTGACTGGGCCAAACATGAGTCTATTGTTCTGTCTACTGGGATCAGCCCCTGGATGGGGGAAGGGTTCACACCCTCTAGATGCAACAAGAGATGTTGACCTAGGCCTGATTACATTACAGTCCATGAACACAGGCTGGGGGAGGGACACGCTGTTAGGCTGTGTGCCCACGATGCGTTTAAGCACCAGCAAAAACTCTGCAGAAATGCTTAAACGCTTGGTAGAAGGTCTGCCATGTTCCCCAATGATAATCTGTGCTGTGCACATGCTGCGGAAATTTCCGCTGCGCATTATCATTGCGGAAAAATACGCAGCATGTCAATTAATTTTGCGGACATGCAGCGTAATTACTGTAATTGACTTGCATTGAAACGCATATTATCCGTGTCAGCACATTTGCACACATGGATAATATGCGTTTCTATGTGCGGATGGTACCCGGGTGTGGAGGACAGGAGACTCTCCTCCGGACCTGTGTACCATAGAACCTGTGAAAAAAAGAATAAATAAAAAATAAATATTATACTTACCTTCTGATGGCCCCCGCTCTCCTAGTCTTCACTTGCCGGCAGCGTGCTGTGGACTGAAGGACCTGCGCTGACGTCATTTAGTCATGTGACGGCAGGTCCTTCAGTGTACCGCAAGCTGGGGAAAAAAACGCAGCACTACCAACTATTTTGCGGCAGTGCTGCGTTTTTGCCGCCAGTGACTTGCATTAGAAGGCATGCATTCCGCTTCACTAGATAAGTACATGCGGAATACAAGCGTTCAATGTGCGGATGGTACGCAGGTCTAGAGGAGAGAAGACTCTCCTCCGGACCTGCGTACCATAGACACTGTGAAAAAAAGAAAATAAAAAATAAATGTTATTTACCTTCTGGCGGCCCGCGCTGCACTCGTCCTCCCATGCCGGCAGAACGCGATGGACTGAAGGACCTGCGCTGACTTCATAGTCATGTGACGGGTCACGCGACGCTGACGTCGGCAGGTCCTTCAGTGTACCGCGATCTGCCGGCAGCCAGAACGGAGCAAAGCAAGACACCGGGGGCCATCAGAGGGTAAGTATAGATTTATTTTTTTATTTTTTACCATTCTTTTATGGTCACACTATATATGCCGGTTGCATGGATTTATATAGTGTGACCAAGTTGTCAAGCACTTTCCAAGTGATGCTAAAATCTCTTGGAAAGCGCTTGTCAACCCGCATGCGGAAATGCAAGTGAAGAACGCACTGTTAGTCATATTGGATAAAACAAGTTGCTGAGGTTAGGACCACCAGGGACCCCAATGTTACTTAGGAAAGACTATGTCCATATTTAATAAAAAAAAATTCACTTATGCTTAGCACAGGTCTGTCCGTCCATTCATGGATTCTGTATGGGACTAAAAAATAGGCCATCACAGCACTCGGCTGTCACTTATGTACATAAATGCATAGAAAATATTAACTCCTCGAGCTAAATTGCTGCATTGTCACCTTAAAAGAACTCTGCACCTGATTAATGTCTTGATGAGAGGGCGGGGGTGAAGGACGCAGCTCCTGATTCATTAAGAGACATATTGATCAGAAGCGTCTGATGGCTGGACAGCGCCTCCATGCTATGCCACTGACTGGAGTAGGATTTGTAGCGACCACCGCTGCTCATGATGAAGTTGCCAAACAGCAGTCATCACGACCCGGCCCACTTACCCATAAAAATGGCATTAGAAAGCAAAAAGGTGCAACGTTTTTACATAGTCATCAGTTGCATCCAAATTATACGATTGAGCATTTTATAACAGAAATCTGGAGTAAACACTATGATGAATAGGGTCCTAGGGGTTTGTTCCGTTTAAGCTGAGTTGATGCAGGTCTGTGCTATGATGTCAATTGAAGTTAAGAAACCCTTTTATCTACAGATGCATCTCACTAAATTAGAATATCATCAAAAAGTTACTTTGTCAGTTCTTCAATACAAAAAGTGAAACTCATATATAGAGTCATTACAAACAGAGTGATCTATTATATAGAGTCATTACACGCAGAGGGATCTATTATATAGAGACATTACACACAGAGGGATCTATTATATAGTCATTACACACAGAGTGATCTATTATATAGAGTCATTACAGACAGAGGGATCTATTATATAGTCATTACACACAGGGATCTATTATATAGAGACATTACACACAGAGTGATCTATTATATAGAGTCATTACACACAGAGGGATCTATTATATAGAGTCATTACACACAGAGGGATCTATTATATAGAGTCATTACACGCAGAGGGATCTATTATATAGAGTCATTACACGCAGAGGGATCTATTATATTGAGTCATAACATGCAGAGGGATCTATTATATAGAGTCATTACACGCAGAGGGATCTATTCTATAGAGTCATTACACGCAGAGGGATCTATTCTATAGAGTCATTACACGCAGAGGGATCTATTCTATAGAGTCATTACACGCAGAGGGATCTATTCTATAGAGTCATTACACAGAGGGATCTATTCTATAGAGTCATTACACACAGAGGGATCTATTTCAAGTGTTTATTTTTGTTAATGTTGATTATGGTTTACAGCCAATGAAAACACAACAGTCATTATCTCAGTAAATTAGAATACTTTTATAACAGCTTGAAAAATTATTTTAAAATCCGAAATGTCCTACTGAAATGACTGTTCAGTAAATGCCCTCAGTACTTGGTCGGGCTCCTTGTGCATCAATTACTGCATCATTGCGGCAATGTGGCATAGAGGCGATCAGCCTGTGGCACTGCTGAGGTGTTATGGAAGCCCAGGTGGCTTTGATAGCCGCCTTCAGCTCGTCTGCATTGTTGGGTCTGGTGTCCCTCATCTTCCTCTTGACAATACCCCATAGATTCTCTATAATAGATTCTCTATGGGGTTAAGGTCAGGCGAGTTTGCTGCCAACCAAGCACAGTGATACTGTTGTGTGTAAACCAGGTACTGGTACTTTTGGCCGTGTGGACAGGGGCCAAGTCCTGCTGGAGAATGACATTTCCATCTCCAAAAAGCTTGTCGGCAGAGGGAAGCATGAAGTGCTGTAAAATGTCCTGGTAGACGGCTGCGCTGACTTTGGTCTTGATAAAACACAGTGGCCCTACACCAGCAGATGACATGGCTCCCCAAACCATCACTGATTGTGGAAACTTCACCCTAGACCTCCAGCAGCTTGGATTGTGGCCTCTCCACTCTTCCTCCAGACTCTGGGACCTTGTGGAGTGTGTCAGTGACTGCCTTCTGGACATCTGTCAAGTCAGAAGTCTTCCCCATGATTGTGGAGCCTACTGAAACAGACTAAGGGACCTTGTTAAATGCTTAGGAAGCCTTTGCAGGTGTATTTTGTTAATTATTCTAATTTACTGAGATAATGACTTTTGTGTTTTCATCGGCTATAAGCCATAATCATCAACATTAACAGAAATAAACACTTGAAATAGATCCCTCTGTCTGTAATGACTCTATATAATATATGAGTTTCACTTTTTGTATTGAAGAACTGAAATAAATTAACTTTTTGATGATATTCTAATTTAGTGAGATGCACCTGTATTATTAGAATTATCACACCAGTACACCTGTTTTCTCATTTGTGAGATTTAAGTAAACCTTGTATGATATCTTTTTCATTTGTGAATGTCCTTATACTTTCAAGCAGAACCTAGACACCCTACAATGCAATAACCCATCGATCACTACAAGCCCTCTGTTTTCCATGGATATCCATATTATGGACTGTGTATACTTTTCTTATGCCTGAACTGCGCACCCCTCGGTGAACACAGTGAGTTTTTTTGGGGCATCTTATGGTGGTCTCAGGATATGAACATCCCCTGATCTGCTTGAAAATATAACTGAAATAAAGTTTTGAGAAAAAAATTCAAATATCAAGTTGACCCTTCAAGTCACTGTCTTGTAAATCTTTATCACTTCTCCACAGAATAGGTGATTGGTCTGAAATCACTCAGGGGGTAAAGAGACTCTGTCATCACAGAAATACTAATCAAACCAATGGCAGCCCCTCAGTATATCATGGCACCCTGTATTTTGATTGTCAGCTGTAGCTTTATAGACTCGAGTGGAGGTCTCAAACATTTGGCCACAGAGGCTGCTTGAGGTCCTCAAAAAATCCACTCCAATCTAATGTGGTAAATTATGAGGACTCTCTCGGCTGCGCTCTGTTACGTTTATCCCTGCGAGGCTCCGCCACTTTTTGAAAAGCTGAATTCCAGTCACCTCAGCACCAAACTGTACAGAATGGAGGCTGCAGAGAGATCCTCTAAAAATCCACTCCGATCTAGACAGCTCACTAGTGAATCAGCTAGAATGGAGTTGCTAAAATGAGGTCCTCAAAAAATCCACTCCAATACAATGTTGTAAATTATGAGGACTCTGTTGCTGCGCTGTGTTACGCTTTTCCCCGCGAGGTTCCGCTCTCTTTAAAAAAAAATTGATTTCAGTCACCTCAGCACCAAACTGTACAGTTTGGAGGCTACAGGGAGGTCCACAAAAAAAATCCGCTCCGATCCAGACGGCTCAATGAAGAATCAGCTAGAATAGAGTTGCTAAAATGAGGTCCTCAAAAAATCCACTCCAATCCATTACTGGTAATTATGAGGACTCTGTCGCTGCGCTGTTACGTTTATCCCCACGAGGCTCCGCCCACTCTCGAAAGACTCAATTCCAGTCACCTCAGCACCAAACTGTACAGTTTGGAAGCTACAGGGAGATCCTCAAAATACCCACTCCGATCTAGACGGCTCTCTAGTGAATCAGCTAGAATGGAGTTGCTAAAATGAGGTCCTCAAAAAATCCACTCCGATCTAGACAGCTCACTAGTGAATCAGCTAGAATGGAGTTGCTCAAATGAGGACCTCAAAAAATCCACTCCAATCTTATGTTGTAAATTATGAGGACTGTCGGCTGCACTCTGTTATGTTTTTCCCCACGAGGCTACACCTACTCTTTGAAAAACTAAATTCCAGTCACCTCAGCACCAAACTGTACACAGTGAAGGCTACAGGAAGATCCTCAAAAAATCCACTCCGATCTAGATGGCTCACTAGTGAATCAGCTAGAATGGAGTTGCTCAAATGAGGTCCTCAAAAAATCCACTCCAATACAATGTTGTAAATGATGAGGACTCTGTTGCTGCGCTCTGTTATGTTTCTCCCTGCGAAGCTCCTCCCACTCTTTGAAAAACACGATTCCAGTCATCTCAGCACCAAACTGTACAGTTTGGAGGCTACAGGGAGATCCTCAAAATACCCACTCCGATCTAGACGGCTCACTAGTGAATCCGCTAGAATGGAGTTACTAAAATGAGGTCCTTAAAAAATCCACTCCGATCTAGACGGCTCACTAGTGAATCAGCTAGAATGGAGTTGCTCAAATGAGGTCCTCAAAAAATCCACTCCAATACAATGTTGTCAATTATGAGGACTCTGTTGCTGCGCTCTGTTATGTTTCTCCCTGCGAAGCTCCTCTCACTATTTGAAAAACTCGATTCCAGTCACCTCAGCACCAAACTGTACAGAGTGAAGGCTACAGGAAGATCCTCAAAAAATCCACTCCGATCTAGATGGCTCACTAGTGAATCAGCTACAATGGAGTTGCTCAAATGAGGTCCTTAAAAAATCCACTCCAATACAATGTTGTAAATTATGAGGACTCTCTCAGCTGCGCTCTGTTATGTTTCTCCCTGCGAAGCTCCTCTCACTCTTTGAAAAACTCTATTCCAGTCACCTCAGCACCAAACTGTACAGTTTGGAGGCTACAGGGAGATCCTCAAAATACCCACTCCGATCTAGACGGCTCTCTAGTGAATCAGCTAGAATGGAGTTGCTCAAATGAGGTCCTCAAAAAATCCACTCCGATCTATACGGCTCACTAGTGAATCAGCTAGAATGGAGTTGCTCAAATGAGGTCCTCAAAATACCCACTCCGATCTAGACGGCTCACTAGTGAATCAGCTAGAATGGAGTTGCTCAAATGAGGTCCTCAAAAAATCCACTCCAATACAATGTTGTAAAGTATGAGGACTCTGTCGCTGCGCTCTGTTTTGTTTCTCCCTGCGAAGCTCCTCTCACTCTTTGAAAAACACGATTCCAGTCACCTCAGCACCAAACTGTACAGTTTGGAGGCTACAGGGAGATCCTCAAAATACCCACTCCGATCTAGACGGCTCACTAGTGAATCAGCTAGAATGGAGTTGCTCAAATGAGGTCCTCAAAAAATCCACTCCAATACAATGTTGTCAATTATGAGGACTCTGTTGCTGCGCTCTGTTATGTTTCTCCCTGCGAAGCTCCTCTCACTATTTGAAAAACTCGATTCCAGTCACCTCAGCACCAAACTGTACAGAGTGAAGGCTACAGGAAGATCCTCAAAAAATCCACTCCGATCTAGATGGCTCACTAGTGAATCAGCTAGAATGGAGTTGCTCAAATGAGGTCCTTAAAAAATCCACTCCAATACAATGTTGTAAATTATGAGGACTCTCTCAGCTGCGCTCTGTTATGTTTCTCCCTGCGAAGCTCCTCTCACTCTTTGAAAAACTCGATTCCAGTCACCTCAGCACCAAACTGTACAGTTTGGAGGCTACAGGGAGATCCTCAAAATACCCACTCCGATCTAGACGGCTCTCTAGTGAATCAGCTAGAATGGAGTTGCTCAAATGAGGTCCTCAAAAAATCCACTCTGATCTATACGGCTCACTAGTGAATCAGCTAGAATGGAGTTGCTCAAATGAGGTCCTCAAAATACCCACTCCGATCTAGACGGCTCACTAGTGAATCAGCTAGAATGGAGTTGCTCAAATGAGGTCCTCAAAAAATCCACTCCAATACAATGTTGTCAATTATGAGGACTCTGTTGCTGCGCTCTGTTATGTTTCTCCCTGCAAAGCTCCTCTCACTATTTGAAAAACTCGATTCCAGTCACCTCAGCACCAAACTGTACAGAGTGAAGGCTACAGGAAGATCCTCAAAAAATCCACTCCGATCTAGATGGCTCACTAGTGAATCAGCTACAATGGAGTTGCTCAAATGAGGTCCTTAAAAAATCCACTCCAATACAATGTTGTAAATTATGAGGACTCTCTCAGCTGCGCTCTGTTATGTTTCTCCCTGCGAAGCTCCTCTCACTCTTTGAAAAACTCTATTCCAGTCACCTCAGCACCAAACTGTACAGTTTGGAGGCTACAGGGAGATCCTCAAAATACCCACTCCGATCTAGACGGCTCTCTAGTGAATCAGCTAGAATGGAGTTGCTCAAATGAGGTCCTCAAAAAATCCACTCCGATCTATACGGCTCACTAGTGAATCAGCTAGAATGGAGTTGCTCAAATGAGGTCCTCAAAATACCCACTCCGATCTAGACGGCTCACTAGTGAATCAGCTAGAATGGAGTTGCTCAAATGAGGTCCTCAAAAAATCCACTCCAATACAATGTTGTAAATTATGAGGACTCTGTCGCTGCGCTCTTTTACGTTATTCCCCGCGTAAAACTGAACGATCAGTGCTGTGTGTGATTATTTATATTACAAAAAGCGATAATAAAATGCAAGTTTGATTAATCATGAAAAAAATAAAATTTTGCCCTTTGGAAATACATAATAAATATAACAGTTTCAGCAAGTACCTAAAAAATAAAAACATGAAATCATTACAATTATAAAGCTGATATATATCTACAATGTGTGTACATTCCAATTCCACTACATTGCAGGCTGTGAGGATCCAGGAATCTGCTCCATTCTGGACATTGGGGTTGTTTTTTTGAGGAACATCACTGTAGAAACTGAACTGTGTAGAATGGAGAAGCTGCAGAGAGATCATCAAAAGATCAACTCCGATCCAGTCACCTCACCAGTGATCAGCGAGAGTGGAGATGCTGGAATGAGGACCACAATATATCCCCCCGATCCAGTCACCTCACCAGTGATCAGCTAGAGGGGAGATGCTGGAATGAGGTCTTCAAAAACATGTGACTACAGTGAGGCCTCAAAAATTCAACTCCGATCTAGTCACCTCAGCTGTGAACCGTCTAGAGTGGAGTTGCTGGAATGAGGAGCACAAAATATCCACTCCGATCCAGTCACTTCAGTGCTGAGCCGCCTAGAGTGGAGCTGATAAAATGAGGCCTCAAAAAATCAACTCCAATCTAGACGGCTCACTGGTGAATCAGCTAGAATGGAGGAGCACAAATAATCAACTCCAAACTAGACGCAACCAAGCCGCCACCACCACATATATGGCTGTTGTGTGCGCACAGGACCTGTGATGAGGTCACAGGAGGGGAGGAGTCAGGGGTCACATGATCAGGGGCCTCAGTGGATGCAGGACGGTTGAGCCTAGAATGTATGGGCTGTAGTCAGGTCCTGGAAGGAGCCCATACATTCTGGAAGATAGCAGAATCTATGGGCTCCTGTCAGCCGGGCCGGCTCCAGGTTTCTCTGGGCCCCGGGCGAAAGAGTCTCAATGGGCCCCTATAACACATACCACGATTCATGATGCAGAGATACCGCAGAGAAATATATATATATAGTACAATGCAAAGATTTCACTTCTTACATTACATGAGTGATATCTATTGTAAATTCCACAATAGCTCAGAAACCGGCGAATCGCTCCACACAGAATACTGGCCCCCATATAAGGCTCCATACGGAATACTGGCCCCCATAAAATGCTCCATACGGAATACTGGCCCCCATATAAGGCCCCATAAGGAATACTGGTCCCCATATAAGGCCCCATAAGGAATACTGGCCCCCATATAAGGCTCCATACGGAATACTGGCCCCCATAAAATGCTCCATACGGAATACTGGCCCCCATAAAATGCTCCATACGGAATACTGGCCCCCATATAAGGCTGCATACGGACTTCTGGCCCCCATATAAGGCTGCATACGGAATACTGGCCCCCATATAAGGCTGCATACGGAATACTGGCCCCCATATAAGGCTGCATACGGAATACTGGCCCCCATATAAGGCCCCATACGGAATACTGGCCCCCATATAAGGCCCCATACGGAATACTGGCCCCCATATAAGGCCCCATATGGAATACTGGCCCCCATATAAGGCTCCATACGGAATACTGGCCCCCATATAAGGCTGCATACGGAATACTGGCCCCCATATAAGGCTGCATACGGAATACTGGCCCCATATAAGGCCCCATACGGAATACTGGCCCCCATATAAGGCCCCATACGGAATACTGGCCCCCATATAAGGCCCCATATGGAATACTGGCCCCCATATAAGGCTCCATACGGAATTCTGGCCCCCATATAAGGCTGCATACGGAATACTGGCCCCCATATAAGGCTGCATACGGAATACTGGCCCCCATATAAGGCCCCATACGGAATACTGACCCCCATATAAGGCCCCATACGGAATACTGGCCCCCATATAAGGCCCCATACGGAATACTGGCCCCCATATAAGGCCCCATACGGAATACTGGCCCCCATATAAGGCCCCATATGGAATACTGGCCCCCATATAAGGCTCCATACGGAATTCTGGCCCCCATATAAGGCTCCATACGGAATACTGGCCCCCATATAAGGCTCCATACGGAATACTGGCCCCCATATAAGGCTCCATACGGAATACTGGCCCCCATATAAGGCTCCATACGGAATACTGGCCCCCATATAATGCTCCATACAGGATACTGGTCTCCTTATAAAGCTCCATACAGGATACTGGCCCCCTTATAAAGCTCCATACAGGATACTGGCCCCCATATAACGCTCCATACAGGATACTGGTCCTCTTATAACGCTCCATACAGGATACTGGCCCCCATATAATGCCCCGTACAGGCTGTTACCCCCCACATAATGCCCCATACAGGCTGTCCCCCCCTTATAATGCTCCATGCAGGCTGTTACCCCCCACATAATGCCCCATACAGGCTGTCCCCCCCCCCTTATAATGCTCCATGCAGGCTGTTCACCCCACATAAAGCACTATGCAGGCTGCCCCCCCCCCTTATAATGCACCATGCAGGCTGTTCCCCCTTCTCTTTATAATGCACCATGCAGGATGTACCCCCCCTCTTTATAAGGCCCCATGCAGGATGTCACCCCCCCTCTTTATAAGGCCCCATGCAGGATGTCACGCCCCCTCTTTATAATGCCCCATGCAGGATCTCACCCCCCTCTCTTTATAATGCCCCATGCAGGATGCCCCCCCTCTCTTTTTAATGCCCCATGCAGGATGTCACCCCCTCTCTTTATAATGCCCCATGCAGGATGTCACCCCCCTCTCTTTATAATGCCCCATGCAGGATGTCAACCCCCTCTCTTTATAATGCCCCATGCAGGATGTCACCCCCCCTCTCTTTATAATGCCCCATGCAGGATGTCACCCCCCCCTCTCTTTATATTGCCCCATGCAGGATGTCACCCCCCCCTCTCTTTATAATGCCCCACGCAAGATGTCACCCCCCTCTCTTTATAATGCCCCATGCAGGATGTCACCCCCTCTCTTTATAATGCTCCATGCAGGATGTCACCCCCCTCTCTTTATAATACCCCATGCAGGATGTCACCCCCCTCTCTTTATAATGCCCCATGCAGGATGTCACCCCCCTCTCTTTATAATGCCCCATGCAGGATGTCACCTCTCTTTATAATGCCCCATGCAGGATGTCACCCCCCCTTTATAATGCCCCATGCAGGATGTCACCTCCTCTCTTTATAATGCCCCATGCAGGATGTCACCTCCCCCCCTTTATAATGCCCCATGCAGGATGTCACCCCCCTCTCTTTATAATGCCCCATGCAAGATGTCACCCCCTCTCTTTATAATGCCCCATGCAGCATGTCACCCCCTCTCTTTATAATGCCCCATGCAGGATGTCACCCCCCTCTCTTTATAATGCCCCATGCAGGATGTCACCCCCCTCTCTTTATAATGCCCCATGCAGGATGTCATTGTAAATGTGTCTTCAGTAAAATGGTGCCGGGTAGCGCAATGCGCATGCGCCGGTCCGACGCCTTCACTCCGCCCCCGGTCTCCAGCGAAGAGAGGCGCCGCGGCAACGCTCCTCCCGGTCAGGTAAGTATGTAAGTATGGCGCCGGAGATCGCGGTATGCGTTCAGTGTCTACGCATACCGCGATCTCCGGCGCCATATACTCCTCTTACCTGTAACGGCTGGATGCCTGCTTCTCTCTGGAGCCAGACTGCGCGTCACGCATGCGCAGTCTATCGAGGCTTCAGACAGAGACACGCATGCCGCCTTATATTATAGATATAGATATATATATACAGTACAGACCAAAAGTTTGGACACACCTTCTCATTTAAAGATTTTTCTGTATTTTCATCACTGTGAAAATTGTACATTCACACTGAAGGCATCAAAACTATGAATTAACACATGTGGAATTATATACTTAACAAAAAAGTGTGAAACAACTGAAAATATGTCTTATATTCTAGGTTCTTCAAAGTAGCCACCTTTTGCTTTGATGACTGCTGTGCACACTCTTGGCATTCTCTTGATGAGCTTCAAAAGATAGTCACCGGAAATGGTCTTCCAACAATCTTGAAGGAGTTCCCAGAGATGCTTAGCACTTGTAGGCCCTTTTGCCTTCACTTTGCGGTCCAGCTCACCCCAAACCATCTCGATTGGGTTCAGGCCTGGTGACTGTGGAGGCCAGATCATCTGGCGTAGCACCCCATCACTCTCCTTCTTGGTCAAATAGCCCTTACACAGCCTGGAGGTGTGTTTGGGGTCATTGTCCTGTTGAAAAATAAATGATGGTCCAACTAAACGCAAACCGGATGGAATAGCATGCTGCTGCAAGATGCTGTGGTAGCCATGCTGGTTCAGTATGCCTTCAATTTTGAATAAATCCCCAACAGTGTTACCAGCAAAGCCCCCCCACACCATCACACCTCCTCCTCCATGCTTCACGGTGGGAACCAGGCATGTAGAGTCCATCCGTTCACCTTTTCTGCATCGCACAAAGACACGGTGGTTGGAACCAAAGATCTCAAATTTGGACTCATCAGACCAAAGCACAGATTTCCACTGGTCTAATGTCCATTCCTTGTGTTATTTAGCCCAAACAAGTCTCCTCTGCTTGTTGCCTGTCCTTAGCAGTGGTTTCCTAGCAGCTATTTTACCATGAAGGCCAGCTGCACAAAGTCTCCTCTTAAAAGTTGTTGTAGAGATGTGTCTGCTGCTCGAACTCTGTGAGGCATTGACCTGGTCTCTAATCTGAGCTGCTGTTAACCTGCGATTTCTGAGGCTGGTGACTCGGATAAACTTATCCTCAGAAGCAGAGGTGACTCTTGGTCTTCCTTTCCTGGGGCAGTCCTCATGTGAGACAGTTTCTTTGTAGCGCTTGATGGCTTTTGCAACTGCACTTGGGGACACTTTCAAAGTTTTCCCAATTTTTCGCACTGACTGACCTTCATTTCTTAAAGTAATGATGACCACTCGTTTTTCTTTACTTAACTGCTTTTTTCTTGCCATAATACAAATTATGTCTATTCAGCAGGACTATAAGCTGTGGATCCACCAGACTTCTGCACAACACAACTGATTGGTCCCAACCCCATTTATAAGGCAAGAAATCCCACTTATTAAACCTGACAGGGCACACCTGTGAAGTGAAAAACATTTCCGGTGACTACCTCTTGAAGCTCATCAAGAGAATGCCAAGAGTGTGCAAAGCCATCATCAAAGCAAAAGGTGGCTACTTTGAAGAACCTAGAATATAAGACATATTTTCAGTTGTTTCACACTTTTTTGTTAAGTATGCAATTCCACATGTGTTAATTCATAGTTTTGATGCCTTCAGTGTGAATGTACAATTTTCATAGTAATGAAAATACAGAAAAATCTTTAAATGAGAAGGTGTGTCCAAACTTTTGGTCTGTACTGTATATATAGTCGTGCTCAAAAGTTTACATAAAACGGCAGAATTTTTCCTTTCTTGGCCTGGTTTCAGAGAATATGAATGAGAACAAAAAAAACTTCTCCACTCATGGTTATTGGTTGGGTGAAGTCATTTATTGTCAAACTACTGTGTTTTCTCTTTTTAAATCTTAATGACAACCAAAAACATCCAAATGATCCTGATCAAAAGTTCACATACCCTGGTGATTTTGGACTGATAACATGCACAGAATTTGACACAAATGGGTTTGAATGGCTGCTAAAGGTAACATGCTCACCTGTGACCTGTTTGCTTGTAATCAGTGTGTGTGCATAAAAGCTGAGTGAGTTTCTGGCATCCAGACAGACTTTTGCATCTTTCATCCAGCCACTGACGTTTCTGGATTGTGAGTGATGGGGAAAGCGAAATAATTGTCGAGTGGAGAAGATTTTTTTTTGTTATCATTCATATTCTCTGAAACAAGGCCAAGAAAGGAAAAATTCTGCCGAGGTATGTAAACTTTTGAGCAGAACAGTATATACATACATATATACATACAGTGACAGGTAAAAGTTTGGACACCTCTGGTCAAAATTACTGTTATTGTGAACAGTTAAGCAAACTGAAGGTGAAATTATCTCTAAAAGACCTAAATTTAAAGATGACGCATTTACTTTGAATTTTAGGCAAAAATATATATATACTGTTGTTTTTTACATTTTAAAAATTACAAAAATGAAAATGGGCCAATGCAAAAGTTTGGGCATCCTTGGAGATTTGTGTGCTCAGATAACTTTGACCAAGGTTTCAGACCTTAATTAGCCCATTAGGGTTATGGCTTGTTCACTATCATCGGTAGGAAAGGCCAGGTGATGCAAATTTCCCAACTTTATAAAAACCCAGCCTCGTCTAACCTTGTGCTAAAAAAAACAGCAGCCATGGGTTCTTCTAAGCAGCTGCCTAGCACTCTGAAAATGAAAATGGTGGAGGCCCACAAAGCCGGAAAAGGCTATGAGCAGATAGAAAAGCGTTTTTAAATTGCCCTTTCCCCAGTTCGAAATGTAATTAAGAAATGGTAGTTAACAGGAACTGTGGAGGTCAAGATAAGGTCTGGATGACCAAGCAAGATTTCAGTGAGAGCTGCTCATAGGATTGCTAGAGAGGCAAATCATAACCCCCACTTGACTGCATAAGATCTTCAGAGACACCTGCACAAATATGGCCTTCATGGAAGAGTCATCAGAATAAAACCTCCTGCATCCTCACCATAAAATTCAGTGTCAGAAGTATGCAAAAGAACAGCTAAACAAGCTTCATGCACTTTGGAACCGATGAGGTTAAAATAGAACTCTTTGGCCACAATGATCTAAGGTATGTGTGGAGGAAAAGGACACAGAATTTCAGGAAAAGAAAATCTCACCAACCATTAAGCATGGGGGTGGGTCAATCATGCTTTGGGGTTGTGTTGCAGCCAATGGCACGGGGAACATTTCACAGGTAGAGGGAAGAATGGATTCAATGAGATTTCAACAAATTCTTGATGCAAACATAACACCATCTGTAGAAAACCTGAATTTGAAAAGGGGATGGCTTATACAAATGGATAATGATCCTAAATACCAGTCAAAATCGGCAATACCTCAAAATGCGCAAGCTGAAGGTTTTACAATGGCACTCACACTGCCCTGATCGGAACATCATTGAAAATCTGTGGCTAGACCTCATAATAGCAGTGCATGCAAGACGACCAAGGAATCTCACAGAACTGTAAGAATTTTCCAAGGAAGAATGGATGAAAATCCCTCAAGCAAGAATTGAAAGATTCTTTTCTGGCTACAAAAAGCGTTTACAAGCTGTGATACGTTCAAAAGGGGGCGCTACTAGGTACTAACCATGCAGGGTGCCCAAACTTTTGCATCGGCACATTTTCCTTTTTGAAATTTTTAAAATGTAAAAGATGAAAAAATATATATTTGTTTTTGCGTAACATACAAATTAAATGTGTCATCTTTAACTTTAGGCCTTTTAGAGATCATTTCATCTTCAACTTGCTGAACTGTTCACAATAATAGTAATTTTGACCAGGGGTGTATACATACAGGGTGGTCCAAAAGTAGGTGGCCAGAAAATAATAACATTTATTTTGATTTATATATAAAATTATATTTACTAGCACAAGCATAACATTGACAATTACATTTTATTCTGAACAATAATACAAAAGTCCTTAAATGTTATCAGCGCAGGGGCTCAAACTGTTTTCCATTACAATTTGCACAGCTTTGAAGTCGCCTCTTTCGCTTCGACAAACTTTTTTGCACAAGTCTCTTTGGGTATTAATTTCTTGAAATGCATCTCTTATGTAATTTTTCAAATCACTGACACTTTTTGGTTTTCGACTATAAACTTTGTCCTTGAGTACTCCCCAAAAGAAAAAATCCATTGGGGTCAAGTCTGGTGAACGTGCCGGCCAATCAAGTGGGCCTCTTCGGCCAATCCATTTATTAGGAAATGTTTCATCAAGATACTCGCGGACTACTCTTGAATAATGTGGAGGGGCCCCATCTTGTTGGAAATAACAAAGGTCATGTGAATTAGCCTGTTGCTGTAACTGGGGAACAACTTGATTCATTAGAATTTCAAGATACTTATCTCCTGTGACTGTTCCATCAAAAAATATTGGTCCTAAAACACCAAAACTTGAAATACCACCCCAAACATTGACACCAGGCTCATTTAATTGTTGCTCTAATGTTAAAGCTGACTCGCCCCCTGGGCCGTGGGGCACCCGGAACCGGGCTTCTGTACGATGCTGGGGGTAGTAGTGGCAACCCGATACCGTGGCTCAGGGTGGTCAGACCAAATACTGTGGCAGTCTATTAATAGATTTGTGAATGTCCGACTACGCCACCCGTGGATTGCGGTCAGAGATAACCGCCGCTGCGAGGCAGACCACTGAGGCTGGTATTGGTGTGCAGCACAGGGGTAGGACAACTCCCCATGGGAAGAGTGTAGCCTCAGGGCAGTGTAGGTGGATGCTGGGGGTGATAATGCCGGCCGCGATAGTAAAAGTTCAGAGCCCGTTTCAAGCAGTCCTGGGTCTTTATTGTAGATGTTATTAATGACCCAACAGTAGTACCGGTTAGGAATGGGCCTGGGTATCTGAGAGCATTCGGGCGAGCCCCACTGGTCAGGGTGAGTGTGTAGGCCTACCGTTCTCTCTATGCTTTTTCTGACTATCCCCCTCTTCGTAGTGTAATAGCCCACGTCCCTGAGCTGGCCGTGAACTTCTCGCCTGTATGGCTTGCGACTCGGGCCTTGGGTACCTTTTTGCTTTCTCCTCGCTGTACTGGTCCCTCTGTGTGGCAGAGGCCCCAGTCTTCTTAGGCCAAGGGACCTGAAATCCCTCGAGGGTTGGTTCTCTGCTGCTGGGCTTGATAACCCAGGGCAGCCTTGGACCCCAATGTCCGGTTAGATTGGTTCTCTGCCAGGACCGGCTCTCATCGCCTCTGTTCCTGGCTTGTAGTTTCTCCTCTGCCTCACGGACTCCTCAGCTGCTGCTGACCTGTCCCTCTTCTCTGAGAACTCGTCTGGTCACTTCAGAAGTGGGTTCTGGCCTCCCTAACCCTGCCCCAGTTCCAGCTTTTATAGGGCAGCCAGCTCCCCCTACTGGCCTGGGACAGGAGGTGCTGCATGCTAATGGTCCCTAACCAGGGAACCTCCCTCCTGCTCTCAGACACAGACTTTAATATTTGTAGCATCCAGGCCTGGGGTGACATTCCCCCCTAGTAAAATTTAGTACTCCGGACTAAACACATTTTTAGGGAACACAAATACAGGGTATAAACAATAACATAACATATATAAAAGTACATTTTGTCCTTAAGGTCACGGCGCTTCCGTGACCGGGTGTCCATATCACCCAATAAGGTGAAGTTTTGGAACGGTGCGGGGACCTGTCTCCATAGACCCCAAGTTCCTGGCCTTGGGCGTGGCGACAAGGCTGAGCTACCTACTTTGGGCCACAAGGGGCCACGCCGGACATGTTTTTCTTCTGTGACCATCTTCGCAAGAGGGCACAAAGTGCAACTATCTACAAGACAGTTCCGGCCATTCAGTGTCCATGACCGGTCAGTCCATTGTACTAGGAAAAACTGGAAAAACATTATTAATAACCAGGTAACAAATATAAAACATTAACTATATACTTTGCATTTAGATTCTCCAGCGAGCTGGTATTTGACCCCTAGTGCTCCGGGTTGACCTGCGTAACCCACTGTCTGGTGGTGGTCTCACCTGGCTTTCCCCACTAGCATTTAGGGTACAGCTACTAGCTGGGTTTACAGGCAGCGCAGGCAGCTGTCTGCGGGTCCTTTGGTTTACCGCAGGCATGGCAGGCTCACTGTCAGCAGAGGGTTGACTCTCCTGGGCTGCTGGCATGGGTTCTTCTGCCTCCGGGGCTGCTTGTTCTTTTGATTCTTCCCGCTCTCCTGTAGGTTCCTGCTGGGTAGGTTGAAGGAAGTGTAGGATGGGTACCACTATTGCGTCGTTTATCCGAGTCCAGGACCGGGGAAACTCTCCAAGAACTGTGCTGATCATTTCTTCCTTGTCCTCTGCGGGTTCAAGGTCATGTTGATCTTCTCCTGCACTCTGTAGTTGCTCGGGGCACCGTTTTAGGTGGTCTCTGGAGACGGTGCTAGTGGTTTCTCCTCCATCCTTGGTAATTACACATACCTTCGGGTTGTTGTGGTCGGACTGCAGTACTGTGTATGGGTCGCTCTCCCACTGGTCATCTAGCTTGTGAAGCCTTCTCTTCCACTTCAGGACCTGCTCTCCAGGTTCCAGGGGACCAGCAGGGGCGTGTTGGTTGAAGAGCCTCTCTTGCTTTTCTCTCGCTTGAGCCAGACTCCTCTCCACACTCTCCTGTACCTTCTTGTACAGTAGCCGCCGTTCCGCATCCCAGTCTGCGTCTGGGGAGGTGTCCTCGGGTGTCAGGACTCCCATCTCCAGGTCCATAGGCAGCTTACCTGGTCTTGCTCGCATCAGGTAAGCCGGGGTGCAATTTGTAACATTCACCGGGATATGGTTGTATAAGTCTATCAGGTCTGGCAGCTTCTCCGGCTACAGGCTGCATTCTTCCAGGGGCAACGTCTTGAGGAGATCAATGATGATATTATTAATTTTCTCACACAGCCCGTTGGTTTGCGGGTGGTAAGGCGTTGTCCGAATCTTCTTACAGCCGTAGAGGTTGCAGAACTCCTGGAAGACTTCAGCCTCAAACGCTGGACCTTGATCTGTCAAGACCTGTTCCAGATACCCTTGTGGACGGCAGAAGTGTTGTTGGAAGACTGGCCGCTGTTTGGGCTGTCAAGTCTTTAACAGGAACCACCACCAGGAACCGGGAATAGTGATCCACTATTGTCAGGGCATAGACGTAGCCCGACAGGCTTGGAGCTAATTTCACATGGTCCAGAGCTACCAGCTCAAGAGGCTGCCTGGTGACGATGGGCCTCAAGGGTGTCTTCTGGCTGGTACAGTCCTTCCTTCTAAGGTTACATGGGCCGCAGTCCCTGCACCACTTCTCTATGGCCCCTCTCATACCGATCCAGAAGAACCGCTCTCTCAGTAGGAACTCCAGTTTCTTCCACCCGAAGTGTCCCGCTCTGTCATGGTAGGCCTCCAGGACCATTGCTGCATCTCGTCTTGGGACCACTACCTGCCAGGTCAGCTAGTGCGTCCGGTGGTTGACAAGCCTTCTGCACAGCTTACCCTCATAGAGGAATAGCCTGCTTTTCTCCTTCCATAACTGCTTGGCTTCCTCTGGAGCGTCCGGGCCAGGGCTAGCATCTGCCTCGGTTAACAGGTCTTTCACCAGGCGAACTGCAGGGTCACTATCTTGCGTTTCAGCCCAGCCGTGGTGGGGTAAGGGTTGAACATGACGGTGGTTAGGTCTTTGTCTCTTACCCGGTGAGAATACTGAGTGGCCCCATACCGGTGGAACGCATGGAGCTCTACTTCCTCCAGCTCTTCCGAGTCCTCTTCTCCTTCGGGTAGGTGGGGCATTCTTGATAGGGCGTCTGCGTTGGCGTTGGTTCTGCCTGCCCGGTATTTGATTGTGAAGTCATAATTTGATAGCCGGGCCATCCACCGCTGTTCTAGGGCACCTAGTCTTGCATTGTCCAGGTGTGTCAATGGGTTGTTGTCCGTGTACACAGTGAACTTTGCGGAGGCCAGGTAATGTTTAAACCGTTCTGTGACGGCCCACACCACTGTCAAGAATTCTAGCTTGAAGGAGCTGTAATTCTCCGGGTTTCTTTCAGTGGGCCTCAGCTTCCGGCTGGCATACGCGATCACCCTTTCTCTGCCCTGTTGGTTCTGTGACAGTACGGCTCCCAGACCCACATTACTGGCATCTGTGTGGAGAATAAAAGGCTGGCCATAATCGGGGTAGGCCAGGATCTCATCTTCAACTGGCGGAAGGACTCCTCTTCCGGCTTGTCCCACTTGAAGGGTGGCTTGTGACTTCTGGATTTAGATTGCCCTATCAGGAGGTCCTGCATTGGAGCTGCCATCTTGGTGAACCCGGGGATGAACCTTCGGTAGTAGCCTACCAACCCGAGGAATTGCCTCACTTCTTTGATGTTAGAGGGGCTTGGCCAGCTCTTGATTACTGTAACCTTGTCGGGGTAGGGGGCTACTCCCTCTGCACTCACCACGTGTCCTAGGTACTGTACCTTCGGTTTCAACAGGTGACACTTTGAGGGTTTCACCTTCAGGCCAAAGCCTGCCAGGGCTTCAAACACCTCTGCCAGGTGTTTCAGATGGTCCTCGTAGGTCTTTGAATATACAATCACGTCGTCCAGGTAAAGTAGGACCGTCTCAAAGTTTCGGTGCCCTAGACAGCATTCCATCAGCCTCTGGAAGGTCCCGGGTGCATTGCAGAGCCCGAATGGCATACAGTTGAATTCACTAAATCCCATCGGGGTGGTGAAGGCGGTCTTCTCCTTGTCAGCCTCTGCCACAGGAACCTGCCAGTACCCGCTAGTAAGGTCCAAAGTAGAGAAGAAATTAGGTGATTTTAGGGCTGCTAAAGACTCCTCTATTCTAGGTAATGGGTATGCGTCTTTATGGGTGATACGATTGACTTGTCTATAGTCCACGCACATTCTCATGGTACCGTCTTTCTTTTTTACCAGAACCAAGGGGGCTGCCCAGGGGCTACAGCTGTCTCTAATGACCCCGGCTTCTTTAATTTCTCTCAGCATGCCCTTGGCGTTCTGATAGTGTGCGGGGGGTACAGGCCTGTATCTCTCCTTTATTGGTGGGTGGCTCCCCATGGGGATGTGGTGTTCTACCCCTTTCACGCTGCCGAAGTCTAGCGGGTGCTTACTAAAGATTCTCTCGTACTCCTGAACCACCCGGTAGACTCCTTGTTTTTGGTGCAAGGGAGTGGAGTCAGCACCCACGTGGAGTTTCTGGCACCAGTCCTCCTTGGGTTTCTGGGAGCCATTACCCTCCGCCTGGGGAGATGGAGGCAAGGGTTCCACAGCCCTGACAGCATTGTGTTCAACAGTATACAATTTGGCTAGTGTAGCGTACCGGGGCAAGTGTACTTCCCTTTCCCCAATGTTTAAGATCCGGACGGGCACCCTTTCATGGCGAACATCAACCACCCCCCGGGCTTTCAAAATGGTGGGCCTGCTGTCTGAGTACACGGGTTCTACCATGGCTTGGTAGTCTCTCCCTCTTAACCCGATTGCAGTACGACACCAGATCATCATTTCACTTTTGGGAGGCATGGCAATGGGGAACGGGTCGCTCATCCTTACGCTACCGATCTCACCACCAGACAGTTCTACCTGTTGCCGTCTCATCAGGGCTCTTATCTCTTTCTGGAGGACCCTCTGTTGGCTGGAGCTAGCATTCTTCGCCACCTGCTGTAAAATTACAATTACTTCTGAAAGACAATTTTCAATCACGTTAGTACCCAAGGTTATTTTAGGGTGACTTTCTCGACGGTCAATGTCCACAATGATCACTCCCTGTGCCGGCAGTTCAACTTTACCAATCTTAATGGTCATCTCTCTGAACCCCACCTGCGGCATGGGCTGGCCATTGCTGGCGATGATGCTCAAGTCATTGTCTGGATAGCGGGTAATGTCTGTGTCACTCCAATACTGCTTAGAAAGTACATAGGGGATGGTAGTTACTTGTGACCCGGTATCCAGCAGTGCACTCATGGGGATACCGTCCAGCACTACGGGTAAAACTGGGCGTCTCCCCACGTACTTATCGCGCCAATTAGACGGGCCTGATGACCTTATGCCTGGGGGTTGGCACCCTGCCCCAGGTCGGACCCGTTTAAAGTACAGCACCTGGCTACGTGTCCCGACTGGCGGCAACGGCGTCAAATCGGCTGTCCATCCTCCGTGTAACGGTCGGTGGGCCTCCCTCTGAACGACGGGATCCTCCTCTGTCGACGCCACGGGACATCCTCCGGACTGGAAGCCAGCTTGATTGGTCCTGACGGGTCCATCTGTAATGACTGTACGGTCCTGGTCAATGCAGCAACACTCCTTGTTAGTTCTTGGACCTGATGGTGCAGGTTTGCAGGCGGGGATGGGTTTAGGGCCTGCGCATCAGCCCCCACAAGGTCTGCGGGGTAGGGTGCTGCCCCCTGGTGGTAAGTGATGGCAGGACGCCGGGAAGCTACAGCGCCACCCGGTGCGGGTTCTCGGAGCACCCGGATGGCCCTATCTTTGAACTGTGCAAAAGTCAAATCGGGGTTCTGTAGGGCCATGAGGCGCAGCTTGGTTCTGTGGGCGCTGGACAGCAGACCTTCTATAAACTGGTCAGTCAACAATTTATCTGTATCCTGCACGC
Organism: Phyllobates terribilis; assembly: GCF_046119375.1. Taxonomy (NCBI): domain Eukaryota; kingdom Metazoa; phylum Chordata; class Amphibia; order Anura; family Dendrobatidae; genus Phyllobates; species Phyllobates terribilis. The sequence goes on from NW_027366475.1 coordinate 44,915, forward strand.
TGCCAGGGTCAGCTTGCTTGATTGCCCCCAAAGCTTCCTGTAAATTTAGGGCATAATCTCTGATGCTATCTTGAGCTCGCTGCTTACATCCATAGAACCGCATTTTGATTTCTGCTGAGGTACGGGTATCAAAGGTGTCCCGTAGACGGGTCAGAACCCCCCTTACAGTCCTTTTCTCCTCAGCTGTCCAAGACTTTACCTCCCGCTGGGCCGCACCAGTTAACTGCCCTATCAGTATGCTTACTTTCTGTTCTTCTGTCAGGGGATAAACTTTGAACAGGCTATACAGCCTTTCTTTAAAGTCGCCCAAGGTATGCGACTCGCCGGCATACTGTGACAGCCAGGCCGCTCCGGGAATATAGGGCATGGAAAACGGCATCACAGCTGCAGCGGCTACGCTGGTGGTAGAGGGTCCCTCCGCTTCCGACATCCTCCTCCCCCCTAGTTAACCGTGGCCTACCTTCCGGCGATCCTCTTCTGTAGGCCGCGGCTCCGCTCGCGATGCTCTGGGCGAGGACCTTATGTCGCACGGTGATGACGTTGGCGTCCGCTGGATCTCCTTTTTGGACCTTGCGCAGCCACAAACATGTTTCTGGATGCCACAAACATTAAAGGCTGTGTCTGAGAGCAGGAGGGAGGTTCTCTGGTCAGGGACCATTAGCATGCAGCACCTCCTGTCCCAGGCCAGTAGGGGGAGCAGGCTGCCCCTATAAAAGCTGGAACTGAGGGCAGGGTTAGGGAGACCAGGACCCACTTCTGAAGCATCCAGAAGGGTTCCAAGAAGAGAGGGACAGGTCAGCGGCAGCTGAGGAGTCCAGGAGGCTGAGGAGGAACAGCAAGCCAGGGACAGAGGCGACGAGAGCCGGTCCTGGCTGAGAGAGAACTGCACAACCGGACACTGGGGTCCGAGGCTGTCAGGGTTGCAAGCCCGGCAGCAGATCACCTACCTGTGAGGGATTTTAGGTCCCTTGGCCTGAGAAGCCTGGAGTATCCGCCACACAGAGGGACCGGTACAGCACAGAGAAGCAACAGGTAACTAAGGCCCGAGTCGCAAGCCATATAGGCGTAGTGCATGGTCAGCTCAGGTACGTGGGCTATCACACCACTAAAGTGGGAGATAGTCAGCAAGGGCAGAGAGAGTACGGTAGGCCTACCCACTCACCCTGACCAGTGGGGCTCGCCCGAATGTTTTCAGACACCCGTTCCCATTCCTACCCTGTACTCCTGTTGGGTCATAAGTGCCACCTACAAAAAAGACCCTGGACTGTTTGAGGTAGACTCTGGACCTTTATTATTGCGGTCTGCACCATCACCCCCAGCATCCTATTACCTGCCCTGAGGCTACACTCTTCCCGCGGGGAGTTATTCTATCCTAGTGCTGCCTACCAACATCAGCCTCAGCGGTCTGCCTTGCCGCAGCGGTCATCCCTGACCGCAATCCACGGGTGGCGTAGTCAGACATTCAAAACCCTACAAATAGACTGCCACAACATTTGGTCTGACCACCCTGAGCCACGGGATCGGGTTGCCACTACTACCCCCATCATTGCACTGAAGTCCTGTTCCGAGTGCCCCACGGCGCAGGGGGCGAGTCATCAGCGTAGGGCGGGCCTTCAGGTCTCGCGCGGTTTTGATGTCCACGCCCCTCTTCTTCCCGCGCGGCATCCCGAAGATGGCTCCCGATGGCGGGAAACGGCTTAGTTTGGCGGGAAATGGCCCCGAATGGCGGGAAACTTCACTCAGGTAAGTATAAAGTCTTTTTCAGGCACGCAATACCCGTTTGTGGCGGGTTGTTCACAATCCTGCCAACTACGCCAAAGCTGACTCGCCCCCTGGGCCGTGGGGCATTCGGAACCGGGCTTCTGTATGATGGTGGGGGTAGTAGTGGCAACCCGATCCCGTGGCTCAGGGTGGTCAGACCAAATACTGTGGCAGTCTATTTATAGATTTGTGAATGTCCAACTACGCCACCCGTGGATTGCGGTCAGAGATAACCGCCGCTGCGAGGCATATCGCTGAGGCTGGTGTTGGTGTGCAGCACAGGGGTAGGACAACTCCCCACGGGAAGAGTGTAGCCTCAGGGCAGTGTAGGTGGATGCTGGGGGTGATAGTGCCGGCCGCGATAGTAAAAGTTCAGAGCCTGTTTCAAACAGTCCTGTGTCTTTATTGTAGATGTTATTAATGACCCAACAGTAGTACCGGTTAGGAATGGGCCTGGGTATCTGAGAGCATTCGGGCGAGCCCCACTGGTCAGGGTGAGTGTGTAGGCCTACCGTTCTCTCTATGCTCTTTCTGACTATCCCCCTCTTCGTGGTGTAATAGCCCACGTCCCTGAGCTGGCGGTGTACTTCTCGCCTGTATGGCTTGCGACTCGGGCCTTGGGTACCTTTTTGCTTTCTCCTCGCTGTACTGGTCCCTCTGTGTGGCGGAGCCTCCAGGCTTCTTAGGCCAAGGGACCTGAAATCCCTCGCGGGTTGGTTCTCTGCTGCTGGGCTTGATAACCCGGGGCAGCCTCGGACCCCAATTTCCGGTAAGATTGGTTCTCTGCCAGGACCGGCTCTTGTCACCTCTGTCCCTGGCTTGCAGTTTCTCCTCTGCCTCACGGACTCCTCAGCTGCGGCTGACCTGTCCCTCTTCTCTGAGAACCCTTCTGGTCACTTCAGAAGTGGGTTCTGGTCTCCCTAACCCTGCCCCAGTTCCAGCTTTTATAGGGCAGCCAGCTCCCCCTACTGGCCTGGGACAGGAGGTGCTGCATGCTAATGGTCCCTAACCAGGGAACCTCCCTCCTGCTCTCAGACACTGCCTTTAATATTTGTGGCATCCAGGCCTGGGGTGACACAAATGCATGTTCTCATGATACCAGTAAATACAATTATGTCTGTTAATATGGCCGGATAATGTGGAAGAAGCTTCATCACTCCACATAATGTTATCTAAAATTACTGGATTTTCTTCAGTTTCGTTAAGCATAATCTCACTAAATTGCAGCCGCCTGTCTGGATCATCCTCCAATAAACCATGAATTAGACGTGGACGATCAGCTTTCCACCCAATAGATTTCAGGATTCGCATGATAGAAGCTCGTAAAATTCCCAATTCCAGAGAGGCTCTTCTGGACTTTTTTGGACTCTGAACAAATGTTTCAGCAACAAGTTGTTTATTATCTTCTGTACAGACTGTTTTGGGTCGAGCAGTTTTTGGAGCATTAAGGATTGAGCCGGTGGCATTGAATTTGTCACGAATGCGGTAAATGGTTTGTCTCTTTGGGGCTTGAGTACCAAATCTTTCAACCCAATTTGCTCTAACGGTTTCAGCATTTTGAGATTTCCAATACTCTGTTAAAATCCATTTTCTTTGATCTGTATGTAAATTATTTGCCATTATGTGTTATCTGAATTATCTGAAAAGAAAACAGATTTGGGGGAGATCTATCTGTGAAAACTAGATCTGTGAAACTGGCTCAGTTGCCCTTAGCAACCAATCAGATTCCACCTTTCATTTTCCAAAGAGTCTGTAAGGAATGAAAAGTGGAATCTGATTGGTTGCTAAGGGCAACTGAGCCAGTTTCACTTTACACCATGTTTGATAAATCTCCCCCTTCATAAACTTATTACACTTTCTGTCCACCTACTTTTGGACCACCCTGTATATACATACACAATGTCCGGCCCATTTTTTTGAGTTTTGTTTGAAATTATGACCAATTTGCCCTTTTTTCTCTGTTTTTTGTGTTGTTCCAATACACTCAAAGGAAGTAAACGTGTGTATAATAAAACATGTGTAATTGCAATAATTTTCTGGGAGAAATACTTCATTTTCTGGAACAATTTCAAGGGTGCCAACACTTTCAACGATGACTGTATACAGTATGTGTTTTTATATACAGCATGTTTGTGTTTACAGTGTGAGTGTGTACAGGTGCATCTCACTAAATTAGAATATCATCAAAAAGTTAAGTTATATCAGTTCTTCAATACAAAAAGTGACACTCATATATTATATAGAGTCATTACACACAGTGATCTATTTCAAGTGTTTATTTCTGTTGATGATTATGGCTTACAGCCAATGACAACGCAAAAGTCATTATCTCAGTAAATTAGAATACTTTATAACAACAGCTTGAAAGATGATTTTACAATCCGAAATGTCCTCCTGAAATGTCTGTTCAGTAAATGCCCTCAATACTTGGTCGGGGCTCCTTTTGCATCAATTACGGCATCAATGCGGCAATGTGGCATGGAGGCGATCAGCCTGTGGCCCTGCTGAGGTGTTATGGAGCCGAGGTGGCTTTGATAGCAGAATTCAGCTCGTCTGCATTGTTGTGTCTGGGGTCTCTCATCTTCCTCTTGACAATACCCCATAGATTCTCTATAATAGATTCTCTATGGGGTTAAGGTCAGGCGAGTTTGCTGCCAATCAAGCACAGTGATACTGTTGTGTGTAAACCAGGTACTGGTACTTTAGGCAGTGTGGACAGGTGCCAAGTCCTGCTGGAGAATGACATTTCCATCTCCAAAAAAAGAGGGAAGCATGAAGTGCTCTAAAATGTCCTGGTAGACGGCTGCACTGACACAGTGGACCTACACCAGCAGATGACATGGCTCCCCAAACCATCACTGATTGTGGAAACTTCACAGTAGACCTCAAGCAGCTTGGATTGTGGCCTCTCCACTCTTCCTCCAGACTCTGGGACCTTGTGGAGTGTGTCAAACTAAGGGACCTTTTTAAATGCTTAGGAAGCCTTTGCAGGTGTTTTTTGTTAATTATTCTAATTTACTGAGATAATGACTTTTGTGTTTTCATTGGCGGTAAACCATAGTCATCAACATTAACAGAAATAAACACTTGAAATAGATCCCTCTGTGTGTAATGACTCTATATAATAGATCCCTCTGTGTGTAATGACTCTATATAATATATGAGTTTCACTTTTTGTATTGAAGAACTGAAATAAATTCACTTTTTGATGATATTCTAATTTAGTGAGATGCACCTGTATGTGAATACAGTGTGTATATTTACAGTATTTTTGCAGGGCTGCCACCAGGAATTTCAGGGCCCCATACTGGCAACATTTTTGGGCCCCTTGATACTCTGCCCAGACTCCACCCCAGCTCCGCCTCCATCTCTCAAATCTTTCATAGTGCCACAGCCCACTTCTGCACCACGCCCTTCCCAATCCCACATTAACAGTTCTCATGGAACACCATATTAGATACATTGTTTTTTTGTTTTGGCCAAAAGATTTTTTAAGCCTGCCACCACGACAAGGTAGACTCTTTTGGCAGGGCCCTACTCTACTCTAACATTAAAAATTTGTTAAAATATCCAATACTCTTTTTAGTTATATTTGTATTTATTTTTCTTTAAGGGAATGTGTCACATACATTTTTTAAACTAATTGAAACCAGATTGTGATAATGTTTTTATAATCGGTATTTCTGATTTCAGGGTATTATATTCTGTTTCCTGTACATTTATGGAAGCTGCTCTCTTGCCTGTTTGGAGATATGGACATTGGACCTATGTCACAAGATACTGTATTATAGAGGACTCTATTTCCTGGAGCTTTCTATACATGTTCTCATGTTTAGTGACATGCAGATGTTATTGTGCAGGAAGGGGGGAGAGGTGAGCTGTGACACTACCTACTGTGAATGGTGGATTATGTTATCTCTCATTGTAATCCTGCTTGTTATGATAATGAGCTGACTGCTGAAAAGGGATCTCTTCTGGACTTGTTAGTCTATTAGAAAAGCGGTTTCTGATTATTTATTATTTTATGATATAAGGGGTGACAAACTTTAAAGTCAATTATTCCAAGGCTTTAAACTATGATTAAAAGGATTGGCCATTTTCTGCTTATTGTTGACCAATGTGTTTGAGAAGAAGGTAAGGCACTTACTAATATGGCCTTTCTTGAATTTCAGCACTAAATATCAAATATGGGAAACACATGTAGCACCCTGAGGATTCGGCTGCTACAGGAGTATTGCACCTCAAGCCAGAGGTGTGATATTCCACTCCCGGGCAAGGATGGAGTGTGGATCTGAGCTCGGTAGGCTGCATGCACTACATACATCCCATTTCCGAGGAGCAGACCGACGGTACTCCCACTTAGAAATGTGCAGGTACGACCGAGTCTGTTCCTGGCTGGAGTGGGAGGGGGGTGGTACATCCCAAGTAGTGTAGGGGCAGATAGGGGGAGCAGCCTGGGTAAAGATAGGAGCTCATTGGATGCTGGTCACCTGAGCTCACACATAGAGGGTGTATATAAGGTGGGCACCAACTAAGAACAGGGTCAGTTGCAGAGAGGAAGTCAGAGAGCAGAGAAGAAAGACCCAGAGTGAGAGAGGAGAAGAGAGAGAGAGACCCAGAGGGGGAAACAGCAGAAAAGGACTCCAAGATCCCAACTTAAATCCCCGGGTGAAGAGTCGGCACAGGGTACCGGAACCCAAGCTGGTGGGGGGGCAAAACACACCCCAGCCAGAGACCGGAGACCGTGGGCAGCGTTTGCCACGGTCACCCACCACATCCACCACGAAGGCATACCACGTGGAGGGTCAGGGAACCCGAGGCCAAGGGTCTCCCAACAGAAGGCCCGAGGGAGCTGGACCTGGGTGGATCACTGGTGGGGACGGCCAGAGAACGGGACAGAAGGAGAGCTCAGGGCCACGCTCCGGACTTGTTTGGGGGTTGGCTGGATCCAGGACCTGGTGGACGCAGCACGGCTCGGGTGGTCACTCGAAGCTGGAGTGACCAGTACAACATCTGCAGTAAGTAAACACCCTTAACTGCACAACCCGACTCTGTCTTCATTGCCGTCTGCACTGCATCACCACAACCCCCATCCTCTGCACCTGTCCCCCCTGAGGCTATACCCCTCCCGTTGGGGGTTATTCCACCAAGCTGCGCACCCACCATCAGCCTCAGCGGACCCTGCTGCAGCGGCGGCCACAGTGACCGCATCACAACGGGTGGCGTAGTCGACACAAAAGAACTCTTAATAACATCTGTAGGACTGCCACATAACACTGAGTTTGACGCCCTGGGCACGGGCCGGGTCACAGCCGCTCGGAGACTACAACAATCCCATCTGATCCGGTGCCGGATATTCCCCTCAAAAAGGAATATGTCCCAGGGGGCGCGTCAACTTTGGCGTAGTCGGCAGGATTACGTGCCCGCAACACCCGGGTACTGCGTGCCTGAAGAAAAGTGCAAGTTTACCTCAGAAAGAAGTCTCCCGCCGGTTCCGGAGGGTCCACGCCATCGGACCCCATCACAGGTCGTTTCCCGCCGATTGTCCGCCATTTCCAGCTTGTTCCCGCCATCTGCAGAGTTTCCCGCCACTGGGCGACGCTTCCCGCCAAATCCGAAGATTTCCCGCCTTGGAAGAGCAGCGGACGCCATTATGGGCGTGCCAAAGGAGGGCAAGAGGCTGCCTCCCATCGTGGGCCAGGACCGAAAATGGCGCCAAAAGTGGAAACCGCCCCCACCAACAGAGACTGTGATGCTGGAGGTGTCTGTCAGCGTGAAAGAACTACCCCTGGAGCTGACAGTCACCGAGTTGCCCCGGGACCGCCCTCGAAGTGGGAGGAGACGAAAGAAAAGAACGAAGATGGGTGCCGCCTGGAGCAGTCTGGAGCGAGCGCACCCGGAGACAAGAAGTCTAACGAGGAGTAGCGGAGGAGCTTACCCGGAGATGGAGAGAAAGCAGAACAGCACCGGCCCGCTGGCCAGGAGTCTGCTAGAGACCGAGGAAGGAGAGCAGAGCAGCACCGACCCGTTGGTCAGGAGCCTGCTAGACACCACGACCCCACTAGGCCTAGTGGAGGTCCTTGCACAGCTCCCCCGAGACCGGGAGTGTGCACAGACTGCCCTGGAGGGCCTCGCACGGAGGATGGCCCGGGTACAGCGCGAGATATTGGCGGAATGGAGCCGTGAGATGGCCCAGCAAACCAAGACCCGGAGCACGCCAGCCAAGATGAGGAAGCAGACCGCCTCTGAGGGTGGCGCGGGAGGACCCAAGGTCGGAGACGGCGCCGAGAAGGGAGCCGAACGCAAGGAGGCAGGTAAAGGGGACGCCTATACCCCAAGTCGGGAAACCGCCCACCTGCCCCAGCTCCCCGTCGCAGAGCCCGAAAGTCCCCCTGCTGTGCCCGTAGCCGTCATGTCACCGCTATGGACTAGGCCCCGACCGGAAGCCGCCGCAGCGACCCCTGTGACGTCACGCGCCTCGACCCGGAGCGTGACAAAGCAGGAAATACCACCAGCCTGGTCGCAAGGCCTAGTACCCCCGGGCGCCGCAACACCAACAGCGCCCCCTACCTCCGCGGAGCCTCCGGCCTGGTCGCAAGGCCAGGTAGCCCAGGGCGCCGCCGTATTAACGGTGCCCTTCACCTTCCAGGTGCCCCAGGCCTGGCCGCAAGGCCTGGGCAACCCGGGCGCCACCACCACCGCGCCCACGCCCGTAAAACCAAGGGTGCCACACCTGGGGGAGGACTTGTTCAGCCAGCTTACATGGCCGGACGGGCGGCCCTTCATCTGGCCCGAAGAATTCCATGAGCGGCAGCAGAGACTAGGGCCCTTGTGTGAGCCCCTGATTCCGGCTCCGAAGCCCGTGGCACGGGTCTCGCCTCCTCTGGAAGAAGCCCAATTTGAGTGGGACCCCACCGGAGAAGACCTAATGGGGTTCACTCAGGAAACCAGGGCAGCTGCAGCGGAGCGTGCTGAGTGTTGCCGACAGCAGCTCGAAGAGTTTGCGAGGGAGCGGAGAGAGAGGCGGGTCCGGGAACAACAGGCCCAAATAAGGAGCGCCGAGCAGAAGAGCCGAACCAGGAGGGACCCCCGTGCAGCGCACAGTCCCCGTACCACCGGGACTGTAATAAAGTTTAACCTGCAGCATGGGTGGGGCTTCATCAGAGACAACGACACCCCCGGCGACGTCTTTGTCACGCGCAGAGACGTGGAGTCCCATCTGCCGGAGGGGCACAGAGGTCGTGACCTCTACATCGGAGACGAGGTCACCTTCACCCGGCACAAGTGTGCCAAAGGACCTTACGCCCTCCACGTACACCGCCTGACGGAGGCGACGAGAAAGTTTTATATATATAATGTTTTATATATTTTATATGTTTATGAAAAAAATTTGTATGTTATGTGATGTTTATGTCTTACAGCCCGAGGACGTGCTGTGATTTACCAGGGGGGAATGTAGCACCCTGAGGATTCGGCTGCTACAGGAGTATTGCACCTCAAGCCAGAGGTGTGATATTCCACTCCCGGGCAAGGATGGAGTGTGGATCTGAGCTCGGTAGGCTGCATGCACTACATACATCCCATTTCCGAGGAGCAGACCGACGGTACTCCCACTTAGAAATGTGCAGGTACGACCGAGTCTGTTCCTGGCTGGAGTGGGAGGGGGGTGGTACATCCCAAGTAGTGTAGGGGCAGATAGGGGGAGCAGCCTGGGTAAAGATAGGAGCTCATTGGGTGCTGGTCACCTGAGCTCACACATAGAGGGTGTATATAAGGTGGGCACCAACTAAGAACAGGGTCAGTTGCAGAGAGGAAGTCAGAGAGCAGAGAAGAAAGACCCAGAGTGAGAGAGGAGAAGAGAGAGAGAGACCCAGAGGGGGAAACAGCAGAAAAGGACTCCAAGATCCCAACTTAAATCCCCGGGTGAAGAGTCGGCACAGGGTACCGGAACCCAAGCTGGTGGGGGGGCAAAACACACCCCAGCCAGAGACCGGAGACCGTGGGCAGCGTTTGCCACGGTCACCCACCACATCCACCACGAAGGCATACCACGTGGAGGGTCAGGGAACCCGAGGCCAAGGGTCTCCCAACAGAAGGCCCGAGGGAGCTGGACCTGGGTGGATCACTGGTGGGGACGGCCAGAGAACGGGACAGAAGGAGAGCTCAGGGCCACGCTCCGGACTTGTTTGGGGGTTGGCTGGATCCAGGACCTGGTGGACGCAGCACGGCTCGGGTGGTCACTCGAAGCTGGAGTGACCAGTACAACATCTGCAGTAAGTAAACACCCTTAACTGCACAACCCGACTCTGTCTTCATTGCCGTCTGCACTGCATCACCACAACCCCCATCCTCTGCACCTGTCCCCCCTGAGGCTATACCCCTCCCGTTGGGGGTTATTCCACCAAGCTGCGCACCCACCATCAGCCTCAGCGGACCCTGCTGCAGCGGCGGCCACAGTGACCGCATCACAACGGGTGGCGTAGTCGACACAAAAGAACTCTTAGTAACATCTGTAGGACTGCCACATAACACTGAGTTTGACGCCCTGGGCACGGGCCGGGTCACAGCCGCTCGGAGACTACAACCCCCCCATCTGATCCGGTGCCGGGTATTCCCCTCAAAAAGGAATATGTCCCAGGGGGCGCGTCACACAAATCTCGGCTCTGCTGAATTTCTGCACTGAATGCCTTTTATCATCTACAAACACATTGGTTAACAATAACCAGAGAGTGGTCAATGCCCTTAACATAAAAACTTCCTAACACATTCCCAGTAAACATTTCACTAACTAAATGTATTTTTCATAAGAGTCATTTAGTTAAATCCTTTGGCCAATTAAACATCATAAAAATGAAGGCATTGGCTCTTCTATCATCTCTATAGAAACAGTGGAGGGAGTGTAAAGTGCTGTAGTGCTGTAGTCGTGACCGAGCTGCAGTCCCTTTGGCACTTTACAGACAAGGGGTGTCCCAGTCCCAGTGTGCTATAAAGTGTGGGGGGCATCACACCCACTTGTGGGCCGTAGGCCTCCGCTGCCTCCAGGCTTCCGTCCTCAGGAGCCGCCGTACACAATGCATGGAACAACATTCAAACAGTCAAACTTTCACTAACAAGTACAAGTTCATCATGTGGGTACAAGTGGGATCGGGCCCAGCAATGCAGACTTCCTTCCTCCTTAGCACAACTCCTCTTCTCTTCTGCCACACGTTCATTCTGGACTACCCCCAAGTCTGCTGACTCTATCAGCCCCAGGGATTCATTGTCCACTCCAGCAGTGCCCCCGGGACCTGCCACCTGCTCCTCATGTAACTCCATGTCGCAATGTCAGAAGACCAGCCCGCTCCATGGTACCTGGCCTGAGCCATAGGCTCCAGGTGCTGTTGGAATGTCCATCACGGATCTCCATTTGGCCTCCCACTGTACAGAACATTTGGCCCATGCTGCCCCTAGCAGCCCACCACCCCACCTGAACTTGAATTCTCTTCTACCCTTCACTGGCTGACACTGAATCCCCTCTAACCAGGAAGTGCCCCCCCTTCTTATCAGCACTAGTGCCCTCCCACTGGGCTAAACCTAACCTTAACCATTTCCTATCTTACATGCTAATCTATTATCCTTATGCTATATTCTATGCTATGCTAAACCACAATATTGCAATATGTAGTAAAAATCACACCACAGGCTGATCTTCAATGGAGCGCCGTCAGAACAGGCTCCAGGGCCTTCAATAGGCCTGCGGCAGCCATGACAACCCATCAGCACCCTGCATTACTGGAGGAAGGGGCAAGGTGTGCCCCCCAGACTGCGCTTTAAAAATGAGATTGACAGCAGCATTTAAGGGATTAACAGCAGCGAGTGGAGCTTAGCTCTGCCTGCTGCTGTTACAGTCAGATGCTGCCTGTATTAGGCCACGTACACACATTGAGTATTTGGTGAGTTTTTTACATCAGTATTTGTAAGCCAAAACCAGGAGTGGGTGATAAATATAGAGGTGGTGACATGATCCTATTATACTTTTCCTCTGATTGTTCCACTCCTGGTTTTGGCTTACATATACTGATGGAAAGAACTCACCAAATACTCACCGTGTGCACGTGACATAGGGGTATGTGCATGCGCAGTCTTTTATACATCGGCGTATCCACTTATTTTTTTTCTATAGAAAGACGCTTCTGGAAAACCCTGGCTGTGTGGATAGATAAAATAGTGGAAGCTTAAGATTGGATCGGTCATTTCTTTTAGTTGCTTTCGAAGCCTGAAGTGCTTAACAGAAGAGACAAGAAATGAAATATATGCACAGCAAGTCGTTTTGACATTGCTGTGCATATATTCATTCTTTTTTATGTTTTTTAAGTGTTTTTTCAGGTGGGTTCATGGCAGAATATGCCTGAAAATGAGGCGGTGTGCACATACCCTAACAGTCAACATCTCGGGGAAATGATGCAGACTACTACTATTGTAGGTTAGAGGAAAAGGAACCACTGGTTACAAATGCCTATAACAGGTATTCTTGTACTTCCATTTACCCACAGTGCATCTGCAGTAGTGATGGACAGTCTGGCTCTTTTTGGTGATCTGTCTCTCCTGGCTCTGCTCACCAAAAACAGCCAGCTCTTTTGGATCCTAAACCGATCCCTATTAAATATGTGTTTACAATAGGTGAACACATATTTAAGATGATGTTAATGAGGCTGAAACTCTGCCTACTTGCAGTTGACCAATTAAATTGATGAGTGGGCAGAATTTGGTCTGGGTGGGAGTTACATCCCCTGAACACTGGAATTTAACACCCAGTTAGAGCCATTCAGAGAATATAGTGGCCCTCACTGGGGCGCTGACCCCCATCGTTCACAGCAGGAAGCCGTCAGTTTGTTTCAGGTCGTTTGTGAACGACCCATCACTAATCTGCGGGCTCCTTCATCTTTCAGCATCCATCTTCATTCTTCCCAAAGTCGGGGGGCGGGGTGTGTGTGTTATCCAGTATGGTGGTATTAGTGGTATTATACACCTATGATCTAGGGCGGTGTCTGCCTCACACTATATTCCTTATAGCTCATGTCATTACTTTCTTGAATATGAGGAATTCCAAAGACATGTACATGGACATGCAATAGCAATAGAAAAAAAAATCCGGCCTCCTTCCACCCCTTAATAGCCGGCCATCTCACACCTTATTTCCCCGTCACCCAGGACAGCTCAATGAGTTATGGAGGAGGGGGAAAAGGGTAATTATAGTCACCGGTAAATATAATTATTTTACATAGCAAAGCAATATAGCTTTAAATGCTATGATTTTAAAAAAAAAAAAAAAAAAACTGGCCTCCTTCCACCCCTTAATAGCCAGCCATCTCACACCTTATTTTCCCGTCACCCAGAACAGCTCAATGAGTTGTTATGGAGGAGGGGGAAAATTATAACTATAGTCATCGGTAGTCACCGGTAAATATAATTATTTTACATAGCAAAGCAATATAGCTTTAAATGCTGTGATTTAAAAAAAAAAAAACTGGCCTCCTTCCACCCCTTAATAGCCGGCCATCTCACACCTTATTTCCCCGTCACCCAGGACAGCTCAATGAGTTGTTATGGAGGGGGAAAAGTATAACTATAGTCATCGGTAGTCACCGGTAAATATAATTATTTTACATAGCAAAGCAATATAGCTTTAAATGCTATGATTTAAAAAAAAAACTGGCCTCCTTCCACCCCTTAATAGCCAGCCATCTCACACCTTATTTCCCTGTCACCCAGAACAGCTCAATGAGTTGTTATGGAGGAGGGGGAAAAGTATAACTATAGTCATCGGTAGTCACCGGTAAATATAATTATTTTACATAGCAAAGCAATATAGCTTTAAATGCTGTGATTTAAAAAAAAAAAAAAAACTGGCCTTCTTCCACCCCTTAATAGCCGGCCATCTCACACCTTATTTCCCCGTCACCCAGGACAGCTCAATGAGTTGTTATGGAGGAGGGAGAAAAGGGTAATTATAGTCACCGGTAGTCACCGGTAAATATAATTATTTTACATAGCAAAGCAATATAGCTTTAAATGCTATGATTTAAAAAAAAAAAAAACTGGCCTCCTTCCACCCCTTAATAGCCAGCCATCTCACACCTTATTTCCCCGTCACCCAGGACAGCTCAATGAGTTGTTATGGAAGAGGGGGAAAAGTATAACTATAGTCATCGGTAGTCACCGGTAAATATAATTATTTTACATAGCAAAGCAATATAGCTTTAAATGCTATGATTTAAAAAAAAAAAAAAAACTGGCCTCCTTCCACCCCTTAATAGCCAGCCATCTCACACCTTATTTCCCCGTCACCCAGAACAGCTCAATGAGTTGTTATGGAGGAGGGGGAAAAGTATAACTATAGTCATCGGTAGTCACCGGTAAATATAATTATTTTACATAGCAAAGCAATATAGCTTTAAATGCTATGATTTAAAAAAAAAAAAAATCCGGCCTCCTTCCACCCCTTAATAGCCGGCCATCTCACACCTTATTCCTCACAGCCCGTGTCATTGCTGTCACGAATATGAGGAATGTAAATTACCGGTATATTTAAAAATTGTCATAGGCATTAAAAAAAAAAAAGTCCGGCCTCCTTCCACCCCTTAATAGCCGGCCTGTCTCGCACCTTTTATTTCCTCTCAGCTCAGGACAGCACCATAATCTGCTGCTATGATGGGTGAGAGGAAATGCAGTCACCGGTTATAAATGCCTATGACTGAGGGGAAGTGCAGGTGTTATTGCACTTCTACTTACCAAGCATCTCTTGGCTCCTCCATCTTGCTGGTTGCATCTTCGCTCCTCCCAAGGTTAAGTGCCTGATGGATATTGGAGAAATCTTCTTACTCCACGTCGTACTCCCTGTAGCCAGTGCCCATCCTGGGATCCATACTTCAATCTTCCTATATTCTGATGATCTTCATTTCCTTCTGTTCTTCTTCCAGGGACTCAAGAGGGCACTATCTCTGATGACACGTGAGTCTTCAAGGGTTTTCTAGCTGACAAATGAAAACCCTCTGAATGCAGCCTGTTTGTCTGGGGGGATCGATGACATTGTGGCCTCTGCTGCCTCCAACTTGCCTAGATGGAACCTTTTGCGGCGGTGATGAGGTTCAGATGTCTGGATGAAACACAACAGAAGATTAGTATTTAAGGATGATGACTTATCACATTAAATAAAGTCACAATCTTTGCTCTTCATTTGTGTATATTTTATTCCCAAGTAATCTTACATATTGGTTTTCTGGTCAATGTACTGCAATTAGCATGAGAATCAATACAGCAATTGACTATATTTGGTTTATTACCTAATCATGGGAGGTTCCATCGGTAATATACTGTAATATTTCTGTCATGTGAGATTGGTGATCTTCATGGGAAACATTTATGCCGGGTTCGTTTGGTGGCTGGCAAATTACCGCCTTTTAGGCTGCTCACCCACTAATCCAGTGTGCCGTCATACAAAGCTCATGCTAGCACACATTAATGTATGCAGGATGACGTCAAAGATTGTTGGTGTATGAACATAAGAGCTGAAGCTAGATGCATCAAACCCGGGTGCTCTGTACAGACCCTGTGCACAATCAATTATGGAGGGGCATTAAATTCACAATCCGATGGCACTTGGCATCATTTTTTTTCTTTCAGATTCCTACTAATTCGGACAGCAGAAGCCTCTATATGCCTCCTCGAGGTATATGAGGATTGAGAAGACTGCTCATGCTCATATATAGACTTTTCTGGGAGACCTATTACAGTTTTGTACAAATTCGAGCTGTAATTCGACCTTATCCATGAGCACTTTCTCTTATGTACAATGGTTAAAGAAGAATATATTGGGCGTTGCATTCACTAGTCTTACTCTTCTTAAACATTAGATGGCTGTCCAATTTCAGACTGCCAATCCTTTTGTTCTTACTGAGATAAGTCGCCACCAGATATTTGGCCAACTACTATGTCGGCCCTCGCTCAACCGAGCTCTCCGGTGTTCCCTATGTGAGAGCTGCTGCCAGACATGCCTATAGGTGGTTTATCTCAATGAGAACAAAAGGATTGGCAACCCTGAATTGGACATGTCAGATACTTAACTCCCGCAAAAATCAATTGTCCGGGGGTTCCTATACAGATTAGACTGTTGGTAGAATCTATCGTTATCGGTGGGTTTGGCCAACAATAGTTTAATGTGTATTGGAGTAAAATGCACCAAATTAATGACAAGGTGCATGGCCTTTACAAAAATCTGGTGCTTGAATAGTTTTACAGAGATAAATACATCTATGCTACCCTTGTATCATTTTCTATAATATGTAACAGTAAATCTATTAAAGGCAATATGTCACCAGGTTTTTGCTACCTTATCTGAGAGCAGCATGATGTAGATAAAGAGACCCTGAATCCAACAATGTATCACTTAGTTTACTTTGTGCAGTGGTTCTGATACAGAGTTCTTAGATTTAGCAATGTAGCAGAGTTGAGAAAGCTAACCCCGCCCACACTAGGCTGTGCATGTAAACAGTCCATTGACATTGAGCTGCTTAACACAGGAGGAGGCGGAGTCGGCCTAGCAAGCATGTGCTGTTGTAGTCCTGGCAATGATAATCACCAGGTGATAAAACTTTCAGTGTAAGTAAACAACAGCACACAGCATTACAGGTGACATATCATTGAAATCTGTGATTTAACCTCTTCCTCATGCTGTCCACAGATTACATAGTAAAAAGTTCACCCTGACCTGGATACAATTTCTGTCCATTTACTTACTACAGGGATGTGTGGTGGGGGCATCTGAAGGGCTTCCACAGAGACCCAGTCAATATGCTGGAAAAAGGGATGATCTCTGATGTTTCTGTGGACTCCTAAGCGCTTGGCGGGATCTCTCTGGAGGAGCTGGAAATGAAAAATATGCTTAATAGTCAATCAGTGCAGGTAAAAAATCTTATAACAGAACAATTCTACAGGACTTCTCTAGTGCAACGTTAGACCCTAGGGCTCTTTCACACGTCTGTGTGTCCGGTATGTGTGGTGACAGTTTCCACACGTACCGGAGACACTGACACACGTAGACCCATTCAAATGAATGGGTCTGCGCACATGTCAGTGTGTTTCCACGGACCGTGTGTCTGTGTGATCCACACAGACATGCCAGTTTTTGCCAGCCGGCAGCACGGATCACACGGACCCATTCAAGTCAATGGGTCTGTGTAAACATGTACCGCACATGGATGCCATCCGTGTGATATGTTCCGGGCTTGGGAATCAGCGGTACAGTTAGAGCTAATCCCAAATGCCGGGTGCTGAATGCTGTCCTCATCATAGTTCCCTGCCGGCGCAGCGATCAGCACCAGCAGGGGATAGTGATGAGAGTAGAATTCTGCTCCCGGTGTCTCCACCTGTAAAAATAAGAATAAAGTTTAAAAAATCCTTATACTCACCTGTCCTAAGTGTCCCCCGCTGTAATCCACACGACCGCTCAGCAGAGGAGCTGTGCTCAGTGAGCGGTGTCCTGTCAGTCACTGAGCTCAGCGCAGCTCTGGGGCCTGCTTGCTGCAGGAGTCATTCTCCCCTGCTCCTCTGCTACTACTCTCATCATTATGTCCTGCTGGTGCCGATCGCAGCGTCGGCAGTGTTCAGCGCCCGGTGCTTGGAAACAGTGCTAACTGTACCGCTGATTCACAAATTCCGGTGCGTGTGCTACTGATGCACCACACGGGTGGCACATGAGCGTCACACGTGTGCCACACAGGTGCACAAGGACACGCATATCTCCGGGACCAGAAATATCAGGACGTGTGAAAGAGCCCTTAGGTCCAACTGACTGTAGACTGCCAGTAGATCCATGACAGCAAGGCTCAGTGACTAAACACTTCTACCCAGCAAAACAAGTACTCATGTAGATCCTCAAATGGATTCATTGCTGGTTAGAAAGGGAAAAATTAAGAGTACATTGGCCTATTCTGTGCGGCTTCAGTACATTTACCATGGCAGTACATTACTAAGTAGTAAATCCAATATCTGTATCGTTCTCACCTCTCTAATGATGTCTTCAGCGCCGGAGGAAGATGTATCAAATAGTGCAGGATGGTAAGTGCACTCACCGGTAACCATCTCATTTATGATGAGGCCAAGCGCGTACCAGTCCACTCCGGCGCCATACTCCTCCCTAGCCAGCATCTGTCACAGAGGAGAGAACAGTTACTACATAGGTGACATGTCAGCACATGAATGTATCAGGCTTTGTATCACGTTTGTGTACTTCTGTGGTAAAATGACACAGAGTCAGTTGAAGTAAGAAGCGTCATTGATGTTTGCTAAAAGAGGCTTTTAAGTTTCCTGGAAGAGATGTGCCGACTGCCGACTACTTCATTGTAGTTTAGTGCATTATTTTTTAACCTTGCATTTTAGGCTGTCGGCCAAAGTTTAGTGTACTCTAGGGTAATGCACATGATGTATTTTTTGGGAAGGAGGGGCAAGTCCACCGAGTTTTTCAAGAGGAAGACGCTTCAGGAAAAGTCTGAGTTATTTTTATCCTGAAGCATCTTTTTTTTTTTACCCTTCTTCGTCATTTCCATGCCCCTGACGCCCACCCCCCTGCTCCCTCTCTCTGGAGCACTCTGGAATGCCTGCTCTGTCTGCAACAAGCTCCATTTTGTCCATGACCTCTTTACCTATCACAATCTCTCCTTCCTGGGCATCACAGAGACATGGTTGACACCCTCTGACACTGCCTCCCCTGCTGCGCTGTGTTACGGTGGCCTCCACTTCACCCACACTCCTCGCCCTGGTAACAGACATGGTGGAGGAGTGGGTCTACTCCATTCTACCAACTGCACCTTTAGCCCTATACCACCTCTACCCTCTCTTATTCTACCTTCTTTTGAAGTCCACTCTGTCCGCATTTACTCTCCCTCCAACCTCCAAGTGGCTGTCATATACCGACCTCCAGGCCCGGTCACTGCCTTTATTGACCAATTCTCCACCTAGCTTCTTTACTTTATCTCTGCTGACATTCCCACAATCATCATGGACGATTTCAACATCCCCACTGACACTCACCAGCCAGCAGCATCCAAACTCCTGTGGCTTACTTCATATTTTGGAATTACTCAGTGGTCCTCCTCAGCCACCCACACAGACGGACACACACTAGACCGCATCTTCACCCGACTCTGCTCCCTATATATCCTTACAACCTCCCCACTACCTCTATCTGACCACCATCTACTCATGTTGTCATCCCTGTCCTCCTCACCTGTCACCCATGTCCAGCAACTAGCACACCCCCGCAGAGACCTTGCACATCTAGACACTCACACACTCTCTGACTCTATTCTACCACTGACATTCATATCTTCACTCCACGACACAGACAGCGCCACTGCTTTCTGTTATGTTCTGCTACCAGAGCTAAGGAAAGAGAGGAGATCTGTCCCTGCAATAGAACTCAGCTTAATCCCTACGATGTAACAGGGAACCTGATCCTGCGATCAGACCTGCTAAAGTCCTAAGCTAGTCTGTACGGAGACCTATAGATGTGGGGAAGGAATCCCTACAAGTACTAAGGACTGGGAGGAATATGGGACACCTCCTAACAGAAATAGTAGCAGACAGACGAACAAACAAAATATATAGAACATAGAGGTCCGTAGACCAAGCAAACTAACAGAGCAAGACACAGAGCACAGGCTAGCTAGAAAGTAGATATACAATGAAGTCCAGCAAAGCCAGAAGGGCGGAGCAGGATTAAATAGGCCAACAAGGTCATGTGACCAGCAAAGGAAAAAACCTAAGAGCAAGGTTCTAACAGTACCCCCCCTTCTAAGAGGATCCTCCGGATCCCCTAGGACCAGGCTTATCAGGAAATCTCCTGTGAAACGCTCTGATAAGTCTGGACGCGGAAACATCATCTGACCTCACCCAAGAGTTATCCTTGGGTCCGAAACCTTTCCAGGCCACAAGATACTGCAAACTACCTCTATACCGTCTAGAGTCAAGGATGCGAGAAATTTCATATTCCCCGTCCTCCACCACCGGAGGAACAGAGGCAGAGGCGTCACCATCCGACACAACAGCTTTTTTTAACAGAGAGACATGAAATACCGGATTAATTCTCCAGGAGGTAGGAACCTCCAACCTAACAGCAGATTGGTTGACAACTTGAAGCACCTTAAAGGGCCCTACAAACTTGGGACCCAATTTCTTAGAAGGAATCCTCAACCGCAGATTCCTAGAGGACAACCAAACCATGTCACCAACAGCGAACAAAACCTCCTGTCGTTTCCTATCAAAGTAGTCTTTAGATTTTCTGTTGGCCTCCTGAAGATTACCACGCACATCCGTCCAAACTCTCTCCAAATCACCGGAAAAATTCTCCTCCTCAGGCACGGCAGATCCCAACTTGGAGAACGACCCAAACGACGGATGTCTCCCAGAACAACAAAAAAAAGGCGAACAACCAGCAGAAGAAGATGTATGATTGTTCAGAGCAAATTCAGCAAGTGGCAGAAACTCAGACCACCCCTCTTGATTGTCTGCCACAAAACAACGCAAGAACTGCTCAACATCCTGGTTTTTCCTTTCTGTCTGACCATTAGATTCAGGATGATATCCGGACGAAAACGACAAATGAATTCCCAACCTGTCACAAAAGGCACGCCAAAAACGAGCCACAAACTGAGGACCCCTATCAGAAACAATGTCAGTAGGAACGCCATGAAGTCTGACAATTTCCTTGACAAAGGCCTTAGCGAGAGTTTTAGCGCAGGGCAGTTTGACGAAGGGAACCAAGTGACACATCTTGCTAAAACGGTCCACGACCACCCAGATGACAGTAAAACCCTCAGAGGGGGGAAGGTCAGTTATAAAGTCCATAGCCAAATGTGTCCAAGGAGCACTGGGGACCTCCAAAGGACAAAGCAACCCCGCAGCAGGAGTATGTGAGGACTTAGATCTAGCACATATAGTACATTGGCGCACCCACTTAATGACTTCCTTCTGCCATCCAGGCCACCAAAAACTGCGACCCACCAGTCTCTTGGTCTCAGAGATTCCGGGATGACCTGCCAACCGAGATTCGTGACACTCAACAAACAAATCTCTCCTAAAGGTCCCAGGCACAAACAACCTCCCATGAGGAGTGTTAGATGGGGCATTCTCCTGTGCTTTAAGAATCTCATCTTCCAAAACGGAGTCTAAAGCAGCTATCACAACACCTTCTTGTAAAATGTTCTCCTCTTTCTCAGCACCGACTATGGGAGAAAAACTGCGAGACAAGGCATCCGCCTTAACATTCTTAGTACCAGGGATGTAAGTAACGGAGAAATTAAACCGCGAGAAAAACAGTGCCCATCTAGCCTGACGGGCATTCAGGCGCTTGGCAGCATCAAGATATATCAGATTTTTATGATCCGTAAGAACCTGAACGGGAAATTCCGCACCTTCCAAGAAGTGGCGCCAGTGTTCAAATGCGAGCTTAATAGCCAATAATTCCCGATTACCAATATCGTAATTCAGTTCAGTCTCCGAAAATTTTTTTGAAAAAAAGGCACAGGGATGTAATCCATCCCCGTTATCCTGAGACAATACTGCTCCAACCCCCACAGAGGAAGCACCAACCTCAACCAAAAACGGCTTAGTCACATCAGGCTGCATAAGGATGGGAGCAGAGGTGAACCTCTCCTTGAGATACACAAAAGCTTCAATGGCCTCAGCAGACCACTGAACCGCATCAGCACCTTTCCTGGTGAGATCGGTCAGAGGTTTGACAATACTAGAAAAATTTTTTATGAATTTTCTGTAATAATTGGCGAAACCTAAAAACCTCTGTATCGATTTCAAACCAATAGGCCTAGGCCATTCCTGTATAGCTTGAACTTTAACCGGATCCATCTCAAAACCTTCGCTGGAGATAATGTAACCCAAAAAACTAATTCTCTGTACAGCAAATTCACATTTCTCCAGCTTAGCAAAAAGCGAATTGTCCATTAATAACTGTAATACCTCACGTACGCTCCGCCAATGAGACTCCAGATCCGGCGAATAAATCAAAATGTCATCCAAATACACAACCACATTTTTGCCGATCAAAGGCCCAAGGATGTCATTAATAAGATTCTGAAAAAATGCAGGAGCATTGGTAAGACCAAAAGGCATAACCAGATTCTCAAAATGACCCACAGGAGTGTTAAAAGCAGTCTTCCATTCGTCACCCTCCTTCATGCGCAACAGATTGTATGCCCCCTTAAGGTCAATTTTAGAGAACCACTTGGCCCCCATTAACTGCTTAAACAGATCAGGAATCAATGGCAGTGGGTAAGGATTGCGTACAGTAATTTTGTTAATCTCACGAAAATCCAGACAAGGACGTAAACCGCCGTCCTTTTTTTTTACAAAAAAAAATCCAACCGCCACAGGAGACTTAGAGGGCCTAATGTGACCGGCGGCCAAACTTGTCTGCATGTATTCCTCCAAAGCCTTCCTCTCAGGAATAGTAAGGTTAAATAAAAGACTTTTAGGAAGAGTCGCTCCAGGGACAAATTCAATAGAGCAATCATAGTCTCTATGGGGAGGCAAAACCTGCGATTCCTTCTCAGAAAAAACTCTCCAAAAATCCTGAATAGGAACAGGCAATTCTCCCCTATCCAAAGCTGCAATACGCCCGTTACAACACTTGTCATAACATTTATGGCTCCAGGATTTAATTTCACTGGTAGACCAATCCAGTACAGGATTGTGAAATTTTAACCAGGGCAATCCCAATATTACTGGAGAAGGCAAGTTATTCAACACTACCAAATCCAATTTCTCATGGTGAACACCATTAATAGTGAGAGGAAATTCACTGACCTTGAGAGTAATATTCTTCAAAGGGGAACCATCCACAGAAACCACAGCAATGGGGGATGACAAAGGTTCGGGTTTTAAATTGAGTCTTTCCAAGAATCCCCCATCAATTACATTCAGAGTAGACCCGCAATCAACTAACACCCGAAATTCCATTACTTTTTCCTGAGCAATCGTGGAAGCAGCTAAAAATATACCCTTGGAATTTAAACAGGCAATACGGGCGTGACTGACCATTTTTTTTTCTTTCTTCATACGAAGCTCACAGGCTTTTATCAAATGACCAGATTTTCCGCAATAGAAACACAAGCCTTCAAAAAATCGACGATCTTTTTCTTGAGAGCGAGGTGCCACCGATCCAATCTCCATCGGTTCACCACTGTTAGTACATACATTCTCATAACCAGAAACTGACATAGCAGAGGATTTGCTCTCATTAACCCTTGCACGCAGTCTTCTATCCACCCGTATAGCTAATTGCATAGCCTGTTGCAAATCTTCAGGTGTAGGATAAGCAATTAGCAGGTCTTTAACCCTTTCACTGAGCCCAGCAAGAAATAGACTTTTCAGAGCAGAATCGTTCCACCCTGTTTGAGTAGACCACCGACGGAAATGAGTACAATATTTTTCCACATTACCTGATCCTTGTTTTAAACGTCTCAACTCAGTCTCAGCTGATGCGACACGGCCAGGATCATCATATAATAGGCCCAAAGCAGAAAAAAAAACTATCCACTGATCTGAAGCATGTATCACTAGGTTGCAAAGAAAAGGCCCACTCCTGAGGCTCTTTGCGCAAAAGTGACATTATGAACCCTACGCGCTGGGATTCATCCCCAGAGGACTTGGGTCTCAAACGAAAATACAATAAGCAAGCATTTTTAAATGAAAAAAATTCTCGGTGTTCACCAAAAAATAAATCCGGCAAACATACCTTAGGCTCCAAGAAATGTGCTCCAGGACAGTTACTCACGTCCTGACGGAGCTTGGCCACCTCCAGAGAGAGTCCCTGCAGGCGATGAGCCAAATCCTGAACCGACACCATGATGGAACAGAAAAATCTTTCCTTAGAGAATTTGCAGGCTGGACTTACTGTTATGTTCTGCTACCAGAGCTAAGGAAAGAGAGGAGATCTGTCCCTGCAATAGAACTCAGCTTAATCCCTACGATGTAACAGGGAACCTGATCCTGCGATCAGACCTGCTAAAGTCCTAAGCTAGTCTGTACGGAGACCTATAGATGTGGGGAAGGAATCCCTACAAGTACTAAGGACTGGGAGGAATATGGGACACCTCCTAACAGAAATAGTAGCAGACAGAAGAACAAACAAAATATATAGAACATAGAGGTCCGTAGACCAAGCAAACTAACAGAGCAAGACACAGAGCACAGGCTAGCTAGAAAGTAGATATACAATGAAGTCCAGCAAAGCCAGAAGGGCGGAGCAGGATTAAATAGGCCAACAAGGTCATGTGACCAGCAAAGGAAAAAACCTAAGAGCAAGGTTCTAACAATTCCTGTGTGTTTTACTGTACTGTGACTTATAACTTGATTTGACATTGTATTTCATATTTCAGATGAAGGATCCATACCCATCCTCATTCTCCTATATCCCTCCTGCACTCTGCAACCCCTTCTCTCAATGGTGGAACGCTCCTTGCCATTCTTTTCCGGCAGTGGAACACATCACTTTGATACAGAAACCACTTCCTGGTCCCTGGAACGCACCTACACGTCGGCTGACACGCACGCACGTGCGCATGCGCGGCGCCGGACCAATCATATGCCGGCACTTCCCTTTTTCGCGTCACTTCCTGTGACGTCACCGCATCGAGCGCTAATTACCAGCACATTCAAACTTCCTCATTGGCTGGCAGCCAAACCCTCCTCTCCTCTACTTATATTTATAGCCAGTCTCCCAGTCGTGCACTCTGCTCACATCCAGCGGTGGATACCGCGATCGAGGCAGCACCTCTCCTATACTATATGGCACAAACGGTATGTCTACCTCCCCTATAGTCCTCACCCCATTATAGCCCCATATATCCTTCCATTACTTCATAGTATGCACTTTCTCCATAGGAATCCCTGTATTGGGTCCCATCTCCTCCTCTTCTCCTGCTCCCATCCCAGTAACTTGGTAGGTTGCCCCCTTTTTTTGCTTCATTGCTGGACATAAGGTCACATAGACACATAGACCTTTATTTATATGTTCTGTATACATAATTTGTGACTTTATAATCACTATAATGTTTGTATTCTATATCTGTTCATTCTGTTTACATGCAGTACACTGATGAAGGTCTTGTTGACCGAAACGTCTTTACTGTGGACTGCAAATAAAAGTATCTTTTTATACCATTTGGTGTGCTGAGGTTATCGCGACATTTCAAGGCTTTGGACCCAACTCATGCACCCAGGTCCAGTAGTGCTGCGTTTTTTTCTAAATTTTACTTTCAAAGCGTCATGTCAAGGCTCGTCTACAGTTTGCTCATGATCACTTGGAGGACTCTGAGACAGACTGGTTCAAGGTTCTATGGTCTGATGAGACCAAGATCGAGATCTTTGGTGCCAACCACACACGTGACATTTGGAGACTGGATGGCACTGCATACGACCCCAAGAATACCATCCCTACAGTCAAGCATGGTGGTGGCAGCATCATGCTGTGGGGCTGTTTCTCTGCCAAGGGGCCTGGCCATCTGGTCCGCATCCATGGGAAGATGGATAGCATGGCCTACCTGGAGATTTTGGCCAAGAACCTCCGCTCCTCCATCAAGGATCTTAAGATGGGTCGTAATTTCATCTTCCAACAAGACAACGACCCAAAGCACACAGCCAAGAAAACCAAGGCCTGGTTCAATAGGGAAAAAGTCAAGGTGTTGGAGTGGCCTAGTCAGTCTCCTGACCTTAACCCAATTGAAAACTTGTGGAAGGAGCTCAAGAATAAAGTCCACATGAGACACCCAAAGAACCTAGATAACTTGGAGAAGATCTGCATGGAGGAGTGGGCCAAGATAACTCCACAGACCTGTGCCGGCCTGATCAGGTCTTATAAAAGACGATTGTTAGCTGTAATTGCAAACAAGGGTTATTCCACAAAATATTAAACATAGGGGTTGTATAATAATTGACCCACACTTTTATGTTTAAAATTTAATAAAATTCAACTGAGCAACATAACTTTTTGGTTTGTAAGATTTATGCTTCTGTTCATAAAACCTACTCTCGTTTGCAGTTTGAAGGCTCTAACTTATTTGCATCTTATCAAACCAGCTAAATCTGCAGGGGGTTGAATACTACTTGTAGGCACTGTATATACACATATACAGTATACATATATACACACACACATACAGTATACATATATACACACATATACAGTATACACATATACAGTACAGACCAAAAGTTTGGACACACCTTCTCATTTAAAGATTTTTCTGTATTTTCATGACTATGAAAATTGTACATTCACACTGAAGGCATCAAAACTATGAATTACCACATGTGGAATTATATACTTAACAAAAAAGTGTGAAACAACTGAAAATATGTCTTATATTCTAGGTTCTTCACAGTAGCCACCTTTTGCTTTGATGACTGTTTTGCACACTCTTGGCATTCTCTTGATGAGCTTCAAGAGGTAGTCACCGGAAATGGTCTTCACTTCACAGGTGTGCCCTGTCAGGTTTAATAAGTGGGATTTCTTGCCTTATAAATGGGGTTGGGACCATCAGTTGTGTTGTGCAGAAGTCAGGTGGATACACAGCTGATAGTCCTACTGAATAGACTGTTAGAATTTGTATTATGGCAAGAAAAAAGCAGCTAAGTAAAGAAAAACGAGTGGCCATCATTACTTTTAGAAATGAAGGTCAGTCAGTGCGAAAAATTGGGAAAACTTTGAAAGTGTCCCCAAGTGCAGTTGCAAAAACCATCAAGCGCTACAAAGATCCTGGCTCACATGAGGACCGCCCCAGGAACGGAAGACCAAGAGTCACCTCTG
>NW_027366476.1:0-71533 GCF_046119375.1 Phyllobates terribilis
ATTCTGAAATTTTTTGCTTTTTCCTGCTCCTCTTAGCATGATAAAGAAGATTCAAAGAGAGTGAGATGCCAGCTCCTTTCATTCAGTCAGTAGCTTCAATCATTTCTGGACGTTTTTCAATGGCAAAAATCAATGAATATTGTAAATGCACAAACTGTAATTTCTCCGCATTGCAAGGTGCAATTCTGAAATTTTTTGCTTTTTCCTGCTCCTCTTAGCATGATAAAGAAGATTCAAAGAGAGTGAGATGCCAGCTCCTTTCATTCAGTCAGTAGCTTCAATCATTTCTGGACGTTTTTCAATGGCAAAAATCAATGAATATTGTAAATGCACAAACTGTAATTTCTCCGCATTGCAAGGTGCAATTCTGAAATTTTTTGCTTTTTCCTGCTCCTCTTAGCATGATAAAGAAGATTCAAAGAGAGTGAGATGCCAGCTCCTTTCCTTCAGTCAGTAGCGTCAATCATTTCTGGCATATGAATAACATGATGTTTTTCAATGGCAAAAATCAATGAATTTTGTAAATGCACAAACAGTAATTTCTCCGCATTGCAAGGCGCAATTCTGAAATTTTTTGCTTTTTCCTGCTCCTCTTAGCATGATAAAGAAGATTCAAAGAGAGTGAGATGCCAGCTCCTTTCATTCAGTCAGTAGCTTCAATCATTTCTGGACATTTTTCAATGGCAAAAATCAATGAATATTGTAAATGCACAAACAGTAATTTTCTCCGCATTGCAAGGTGCAATTCTGAAATTTTTTGCTTTTTCCTGCTCCTCTTAGCATGATAAAGAACATTCAAAGAGAGTGAGATGACAGCTCCTTTCATTCAGTCAGTAGCTTCAATCATTTCTGGACGTTTTTCAATGGCAAAAATCAATGAATATTGTAAATGCACAAACAGTAATTTCTCCGCATTGCAAGGTGCAATTCTGAAATTTTTTGCTTTTCCTGCTCCTCTTAGCATGATAAAGAAGATTCAAAGAGAGTGAGATGCCAGCTCCTTTCATTCAGTCAGGAGCTTCAATCATTTCTGGACGTTTTTCAATGGCAAAAATCAATGAATATTGTAAATGCACAAACAGTAATTTCTCCGCATTGCAAGGTGCAATTCTGAAATTTTTTGCTTTTTCCTGCTCCTCTTAGCATGATAAACAAGATTCAAAGAGAGTGAGATGCCAGCTCCTTTCATTCAGTCAGTAGCTTCAATCATTTCTGGACGTTTTTCAATGGCAAAAATCATTGAATATTGTAAATGCACAAACAGTAATTTCTCCGCATTGCAAGGTGCAATTCTGAAATTTTTTACTTTTTCCTGCTCCTCTTAGCATGATAAAGAAGATTCAAAGAGAGTGAGATGCCAGCTCCTTTCATTCAGTCAGTAGCTTCAATCATTTCTGGTATATGAATAACAAGATGTTTTTCAATCGCAAAAATCAATGAATATTGTAAATGCACAAACAGTAATTTCTCCGCATTGCAAGGTGCAATTCTGAAATTTTTTGCTTTTTCCTGCTCCTCTTAGCATGATAAAGAAGATTCAAAGAGAGTGAGATGCCAGCTCCTTTCCTTCAGTCAGTAGCTTCAATCATTTCTGGTATATGAATAACATGATGTTTTTCAATGGCAAAAATCAATGAATTTTGTAAATGCACAAACAGTAATTTCTCCGCATTGCAAGGCGCAATTCTGAAATTTTTTGCTTTTTCCTGCTCCTCTTAGCATGATAAAGAAGATTCAAAGAGAGTGAGATGCCAGCTCCTTTCATTCAGTCAGTAGCTTCAATCATTTCTGGACATTTTTCAATGGCAAAAATCAATGAATATTGTAAATGCACAAACAGTAATTTCTCCGCATTGCAAGGTGCAATTCTGAAATTTTTTGCTTTTTCCTGCTCCTCTTAGCATGATAAAGAAGATTCAAAGAGAGTGAGATGCCAGCTCCTTTCATTCAGTCAGTAGCTTCAATCATTTCTGGACGTTTTTCAATGGCAAAAATCAATGAATATTGTAAATGCACAAACAGTAATTTCTCCGCATTGCAAGGTGCAATTCTGAAATTTTTTGCTTTTTCCTGCTCCTCTTAGCATGATAAAGAAGATTCAAAGAGAGTGAGATGCCAGCTCCTTTCATTCAGTCAGTACCTTCAATCATTTCTGGACGTTTTTCAATGGCAAAAATCAATGAATATTGTAAATGCACAAACAGTAATTTCTCCGCATTGCAAGGTGCAATTCTGAAATTTTTTGCTTTTTCCTGCTCCTCTTAGCATGATAAAGAAGATTCAAAGAGAGTGAGATGCCAGCTCCTTTCATTCAGTCAGTAGCTTCAATCATTTCTGGACGTTTTTCAATGGCAAAAATCAATGAATATTGTAAATGCACAAACTGTAATTTCTCCGCATTGCAAGGTGCAATTCTGAAATTTTTTGCTTTTTCCTGCTCCTCTTAGCATGATAAAGAAGATTCAAAGAGAGTGAGATGCCAGCTCCTTTCATTCAGTCAGTAGCTTCAATCATTTCTGGTATATGAATAACATGATGTTTTTCAATAGCAAAAATCAATGAATATTGTAAATGCACAAACAGTAATTTCTCCGCATTGCAAGGTGCAATTCTGAAATTTTTTGCTTTTTCCTGCTCCTCTTAGCATGATAAAGAAGATTCAAAGAGAGTGAGATGCCAGCTCCTTTCATTCAGTCAGTAGCTTCAATCATTTCTGGACGTTTTTCAATGGCAAAAATCAATGAATATTGTAAATGCACAAACAGTAATTTCTCCGCATTGCAAGGTGCAATTCTGAAATTTTTTGCTTTTTCCTGCTCCTCTTAGCATGATAAACAAGATTCAAAGAGAGTGAGATGCCAGCTCCTTTCATTCAGTCAGTAGCTTCAATCATTTCTGGACGTTTTTCAATGGCAAAAATCAATGAATATTGTAAATGCACAAACAGTAATTTCTCCGCATTGCAAGGTGCAATTCTGAAATTTTTTGCTTTTTCCTGCTCCTCTTAGCATGATAAAGAAGATTCACAGAGAGTGAGATGCCAGCTCCTTTCATTCAGTCAGTAGCTTCAATCATTTCTGGACGTTTTTCAATGGCAAAAATCAATGAATATTGTAAATGCACAAACAGTAATTTCTCCGCATTGCAAGGTGCAATTCTGAAATTTTTTGCTTTTTCCTGCTCCTCTTAGCATGATAAAGAAGATTCAAAGAGAGTGAGATGCCAGCTCCTTTCATTCAGTCAGTACCTTCAATCATTTCTGGACGTTTTTCAATGGCAAAAATCAATGAATATTGTAAATGCACAAACAGTAATTTCTCCGCATTGCAAGGTGCAATTCTGAAATTTTTTGCTTTTTCCTGCTCCTCTTAGCATGATAAAGAAGATTCAAAGAGAGTGAGATGCCAGCTCCTTTCATTCAGTCAGTAGCTTCAATCATTTCTGGACGTTTTTCAATGGCAAAAATCAATGAATATTGTAAATGCACAAACTGTAATTTCTCCGCATTGCAAGGTGCAATTCTGAAATTTTTTGCTTTTTCCTGCTCCTCTTAGCATGATAAAGAAGATTCAAAGAGAGTGAGATGCCAGCTCCTTTCATTCAGTCAGTAGCTTCAATCATTTCTGGTATATGAATAACATGATGTTTTTCAATAGCAAAAATCAATGAATATTGTAAATGCACAAACAGTAATTTCTCCGCATTGCAAGGTGCAATTCTGAAATTTTTTGCTTTTTCCTGCTCCTCTTAGCATGATAAAGAAGATTCAAAGAGAGTGAGATGCCAGCTCCTTTCATTCAGTCAGTAGCTTCAATCATTTCTGGACGTTTTTCAATGGCAAAAATCAATGAATATTGTAAATGCACAAACAGTAATTTCTCCGCATTGCAAGGTGCAATTCTGAAATTTTTTGCTTTTTCCTGCTCCTCTTAGCATGATAAACAAGATTCAAAGAGAGTGAGATGCCAGCTCCTTTCATTCAGTCAGTAGCTTCAATCATTTCTGGACGTTTTTCAATGGCAAAAATCAATGAATATTGTAAATGCACAAACAGTAATTTCTCCGCATTGCAAGGTGCAATTCTGAAATTTTTTGCTTTTTCCTGCTCCTCTTAGCATGATAAAGAAGATTCACAGAGAGTGAGATGCCAGCTCCTTTCATTCAGTCAGTAGCTTCAATCATTTCTGGTATATGAATAACATGATGTTTTTCAATGGCAAAAATCAATGAATATTGTAAATGCACAAACAGTAATTTCTCCGCATTGCAAGGTGCAATTCTGAAATTTTTTGCTTTTTCCTGCTCCTCTTAGCATGATAAAGAAGATTCAAAGAGAGTGAGATGCCAGCTCCTTTCATTCAGTCAGTAGCTTCAATCATTTCTGGACGTTTTTCAATGGCAAAAATCAATGAATATTGTAAATGCACAAACAGTAATTTCTCCGCATTGCAAGGTGCAATTCTGAAATTTTTTGCTTTTTCCTGCTCCTCTTAGCATGATAAACAAGATTCAAAGAGAGTGAGATGCCAGCTCCTTTCATTCAGTCAGTAGCTTCAATCATTTCTGGACGTTTTTCAATGGCAAAAATCATTGAATATTGTAAATGCACAAACAGTAATTTCTCCGCATTGCAAGGTGCAATTCTGAAATTTTTTACTTTTTCCTGCTCCTCTTAGCATGATAAAGAAGATTCAAAGAGAGTGAGATGCCAGCTCCTTTCATTCAGTCAGTAGCTTCAATCATTTCTGGTATATGAATAACATGATGTTTTTCAATCGCAAAAATCAATGAATATTGTAAATGCACAAACAGTAATTTCTCCGCATTGCAAGGTGCAATTCTGAAATTTTTTGCTTTTTCCTGCTCCTCTTAGCATGATAAAGAAGATTCAAAGAGAGTGAGATGCCAGCTCCTTTCATTCAGTCAGTAGCTTCAATCATTTCTGGATGTTTTTCAATGGCAAAAATCAATGAATATTGTAAATGCACAAACAGTAATTTCTCCGCATTGCAAGGTGCAATTCTGAAATTTTTTGCTTTTTCCTGCTCCTCTTAGCATGATAAAGAAGATTCAAAGAGAGTGAGATGCCAGCTCCTTTCCTTCAGTCAGTAGCTTCAATCATTTCTGGTATATGAATAACATGATGTTTTTCAATGGCAACAATCAATGAATTTTGTAAATGCACAAACAGTAATTTCTCCGCATTGCAAGGCGCAATTCTGAAATTTTTTGCTTTTTCCTGCTCCTCTTAGCATGATAAAGAAGATTCAAAGAGAGTGAGATGCCAGCTCCTTTCATTCAGTCAGTAGCTTCAATCATTTCTGGACATTTTTCAATGGCAAAAATCAATGAATATTGTAAATGCACAAACAGTAATTTCTCCGCATTGCAAGGTGCAATTCTGAAATTTTTTGCTTTTTCCTGCTCCTCTTAGCATGATAAAGAAGATTCAAAGAGAGTGAGATGCCAGCTCCTTTCATTCAGTCAGTAGCTTCAATCATTTCTGGACGTTTTTCAATGGCAAAAATCAATGAATATTGTAAATGCACAAACAGTAATTTCTCCGCATTGCAAGGTGCAATTCTGAAATTTTTTGCTTTTTCCTGCTCCTCTTAGCATGATAAAGAAGATTCAAAGAGAGTGATATTCCAGCTCCTTTCATTCAGTCAGTACCTTCAATCATTTCTGGACGTTTTTCAATGGCAAAAATCAATGAATATTGTAAATGCACAAACAGTAATTTCTCCGCATTGCAAGGTGCAATTCTGAAATTTTTTGCTTTTTCCTGCTCCTCTTAGCATGATAAAGAATATTCAAAGAGAGTGAGATGCCAGCTCCTTTCATTCAGTCAGTAGCTTCAATCATTTCTGGACGTTTTTCAATGGCAAAAATCAATGAATATTGTAAATGCACAAACTGTAATTTCTCCGCATTGCAAGGTGCAATTCTGAAATTTTTTGCTTTTTCCTGCTCCTCTTAGCATGATAAAGAAGATTCAAAGAGAGTGAGATGCCAGCTCCTTTCATTCAGTCAGTAGCTTCAATCATTTCTGGATGTTTTTCAATGGCAAAAATCAATGAATATTGTAAATGCACAAACAGTAATTTCTCCGCATTGCAAGGTGCAATTCTGAAATTTTTTGCTTTTTCCTGCTCCTCTTAGCATGATAAAGAAGATTCAAAGAGAGTGAGATGCCAGCTCCTTTCCTTCAGTCAGTAGCTTCAATCATTTCTGGTATATGAATAACATGATTTTTTTCAATGGCAAAAATCAATGAATTTTGTAAATGCACAAACAGTAATTTCTCCGCATTGCAAGGCGCAATTCTGAAATTTTTTGCTTTTTCCTGCTCCTCTTAGCATGATAAAGAAGATTCAAAGAGAGTGAGATGCCAGCTCCTTTCATTCAGTCAGTAGCTTCAATCATTTCTGGACATTTTTCAATGGCAAAAATCAATGAATATTGTAAATGCACAAACAGTAATTTCTCCGCATTGCAAGGTGCAATTCTGAAATTTTTTGCTTTTTCCTGCTCCTCTTAGCATGATAAAGAAGATTCAAAGAGAGTGAGATGCCAGCTCCTTTCATTCAGTCAGTAGCTTCAATCATTTCTGGACGTTTTTCAATGGCAAAAATCAATGAATATTGTAAATGCACAAACAGTAATTTCTCCGCATTGCAAGGTGCAATTCTGAAATTTTTTGCTTTTTCCTGCTCCTCTTAGCATGATAAAGAAGATTCAAAGAGAGTGATATTCCAGCTCCTTTCATTCAGTCAGTACCTTCAATCATTTCTGGACGTTTTTCAATGGCAAAAATCAATGAATATTGTAAATGCACAAACAGTAATTTCTCCGCATTGCAAGGTGCAATTCTGAAATTTTTTGCTTTTTCCTGCTCCTCTTAGCATGATAAAGAATATTCAAAGAGAGTGAGATGCCAGCTCCTTTCATTCAGTCAGTAGCTTCAATCATTTCTGGACGTTTTTCTATGGCAAAAATCAATGAATATTGTAAATGCACAAACTGTAATTTCTCCGCATTGCAAGGTGCAATTCTGAAATTTTTTGATTTTTCCTGCTCCTCTTAGCATGATAAAGAAGATTCAAAGAGAGTGAGATGCCAGCTCCTTTCATTCAGTCAGTAGCTTCAATCATTTCTGGTATATGAATAACATGATGTTTTTCAATAGCAAAAATCAATGAATATTGTAAATGCACAAACAGTAATTTCTCCGCATTGCAAGGTGCAATTCTGAAATTTTTTGCTTTTTCCTGCTCCTCTTAGCATGATAAAGAAGATTCAAAGAGAGTGAGATGCCAGCTCCTTTCATTCAGTCAGTAGCTTCAATCATTTCTGGACGTTTTTCAATGGCAAAAATCAATGAATATTGTAAATGCACAAACAGTAATTTCTCCGCATTGCAAGGTGCAATTCTGAAATTTTTTGCTTTTTCCTGCTCCTCTTAGCATGATAAACAAGATTCAAAGAGAGTGAGATACCAGCTCCTTTCATTCAGTCAGTAGCTTCAATCATTTCTGGACGTTTTTCAATGGCAAAAATCATTGAATATTGTAAATGCACAAACAGTAATTTCTCCGCATTGCAAGGTGCAATTCTGAAATTTTTTACTTTTTCCTGCTCCTCTTAGCATGATAAAGAAGATTCAAAGAGAGTGAGATGCCAGCTCCTTTCATTCAGTCAGTAGCTTCAATCATTTCTGGTATATGAATAACATGATGTTTTTCAATCGCAAAAATCAATGAATATTGTAAATGCACAAACAGTAATTTCTCCGCATTGCAAGGTGCAATTCTGAAATTTTTTGCTTTTTCCTGCTCCTCTTAGCATGATAAAGAAGATTCAAAGAGAGTGAGATGCCAGCTCCTTTCATTCAGTCAGTAGCTTCAATCATTTCTGGACGTTTTTCAATGGCAAAAATCAATGAATATTGTAAATGCACAAACAGTAATTTCTCCGCATTGCAAGGTGCAATTCTGAAATTTTTTGCTTTTTCCTGCTCCTCTTAGCATGATAAAGAAGATTCAAAGAGAGTGAGATGCCAGCTCCTTTCCTTCAGTCAGTAGCTTCAATCATTTCTGGTATATGAATAACATGATGTTTTTCAATGGCAAAAATCAATGAATTTTGTAAATGCACAAACAGTAATTTCTCCGCATTGCAAGGCGCAATTCTGAAATTTTTTGCTTTTTCCTGCTCCTCTTAGCATGATAAAGAAGATTCAAAGAGAGTGAGATGCCAGCTCCTTTCATTCAGTCAGTAGCTTCAATCATTTCTGGACATTTTTCAATGGCAAAAATCAATGAATATTGTAAATGCACAAACAGTAATTTCTCCGCATTGCAAGGTGCAATTCTGAAATTTTTTGCTTTTTCCTGCTCCTCTTAGCATGATAAAGAAGATTCAAAGAGAGTGAGATGCCAGCTCCTTTCATTCAGTCAGTAGCTTCTATCATTTCTGGACGTTTTTCAATGGCAAAAATCAATGAATATTGTAAATGCACAAACAGTAATTTCTCCGCATTGCAAGGTGCAATTCTGAAATTTTTTGCTTTTTCCTGCTCCTCTTAGCATGATAAAGAAGATTCAAAGAGAGTGAGGTGCCAGCTCCTTTCATTCAGTCAGGAGCTTCAAACATTTCTGGTATATGAATAACATGTTTTTCAATGGCAAAAATCAATGAATATTGTAAATGCACAAACAGTAATTTCTCCGCACTGCAAGGTGCAATTCTGAAATTTTTTGCTTTTTCCTGCTCCTCTTAGCATGATAAAGAAGATTCAAAGAGAGTGAGATGCCAGCTCCTTTCATTCAGTCAGTAGCTTCAATCATTTCTGGACGTTTTTCAATGGCAAAAATCAATGAATATTGTAAATGCACAAACTGTAATTTCTCCGCATTGCAAGGTGCAATTCTGAAATTTTTTGCATTTTCCTGCTCCTCTTAGCATGATAAAGAAGATTCAAAGAGAGTGAGATGCCAGCTCCTTTCATTCAGTCAGTAGCTTCAATCATTTCTGGACGTTTTTCAATGGCAAAAATCAACGAATATTGTAAATGCACAAACAGTAATTTCTCCGCATTGCAAGGTGCAATTCTGAAATTTTTTGCTTTTTCCTGCTCCTCTTAGCATGATAAAGAAGATTCAAAGAGAGTGAGATGCCAGCTCCTTTCATTCAGTCAGTAGCTTCAATCATTTCTGGACGTTTTTCAATGGCAAAAATCAATGAATATTGTAAATGCACAAACAGTAATTTCTCCGCATTGCAAGGTGCAATTCTGAAATTTTTTGCTTTTTCCTGCTCCTCTTAGCATGGTAAAGAAGATTCAAAGAGAGTGAGATGCCAGCTCCTTTCATTCAGTCAGTAGCTTCAATCATTTCTGGACGTTTTTCAATGGCAAAAATCAATGAATATTGTAAATGCACAAACAGTAATTTCTCCGCATTGCAAGGTGCAATTCTGAAATTTTTTGCTTTTTCCTGCTCCTCTTAGCATGATAAAGAAGATTCAAAGAGAGTGAGATGCCAGCTCCTTTCATTCAGTCAGTAGCTTCAAACATTTCTGGTATATGAATAACATGATGTTTTTCAATGGCAAAAATCAATGAATATTGTAAATGCACAAACAGTAATTTCTCCGCATTGCAAGGTGCAAGTCTGAAATTTTTTGCTTTTTCCTGCTCCTCTTAGCATGATAAAGAAGATTCAAAGAGAGTGAGATGCCAGCTCCTTTCATTCAGTCAGTAGCTTCAAACATTTCTGGTATATGAATAACATGATGTTTTTCAATGGCAAAAATCAATGAATATTGTAAATGCACAAACAGTAATTTCTCCGCATTGCAAGGTGCAAGTCTGAAATTTTTTGCTTTTTCCTGCTCCTCTTAGCATGATAAAGAAGATTCAAAGAGAGTGAGATGCCAGCTCCTTTCATTCAGTCAGTAGCTTCAATCATTTCTGGACGTTTTTCAATGGTAAAAATCAATGAATATTGTAAATGCACAAACAGTAATTTCTCCACATTGCAAGGTGCAATTCTGAAATTTTTTGCTTTTTCCTGCTCCTCTTAGCATGATAAAGAAGATTCAAAGAGAGTGAGATGCCAGCTCCTTTCATTCAGTCAGTAGCTTCAAACATTTCTGGTATATGAATAACATGATGTTTTTCAATGGCAAAAATCAATGAATATTGTAAATGCACAAACAGTAATTTCTCCGCATTGCAAGGTGCAATTCTGAAATTTTTTGCTTTTTCCTGCTCCTCTTAGCATGATAAAGAAGATTCAAAGAGAGTGAGATGCCAGCTTCTTTCATTCAGTCAGTAGCTTCAATCATTTCTGGATGTTTTTCAATGGCAAAAATCAATGAATATTGTAAATGCACAAACTGTAATTTCTCCGCATTGCAAGGTGCAATTCTGAAATTTTTTGCTTTTTCCTGCTCCTCTTAGCATGATAAAGAAGATTCAAAGAGAGTGAGATGCCAGCTCCTTTCATTCAGTCAGTAGCTTCAATCATTTCTGGACGTTTTTCAATGGCAAAAATCAATGAATATTGTAAATGCACAAACAGTAATTTCTCCGCATTGCAAGGTGCAATTCTGAAATTTTTTGCTTTTTCCTGCTCCTCTTAGCATGATAAAGAAGATTCAAAGAGAGTGAGATGCCAGCTCCTTTCATTCAGTCAGTACCTTCAATCATTTCTGGACGTTTTTCAATGGCAAAAATCAATGAATATTGTAAATGCACAAACAGTAATTTCTCCGCATTGCAAGGTGCAATTCTGAAATTTTTTGCTTTTTCCCGCTCCTCTTAGCATGATAAAGAAGATTCAAAGAGAGTGAGGTGCCAGCTCCTTTCATTCAGTCAGTAGCTTCAAACATTTCTGGTATATGAATAACATGTTTTTCAATGGCAAAAATCAATGAATATTGTAAATGCACAAACAGTAATTTCTCCGCATTGCAACGTGCAATTCTGAAATTTTTTGCTTTTTCCTGCTCCTCTTAGCATGATAAAGAAGATTCAAAGAGAGTGAGATGCCAGCTCCTTTCATTCAGTCAGTAGCTTCAATCATTTCTGGACGTTTTTCAATGGCAAAAATCAATGAATATTGTAAATGCACAAACAGTAATTTCTCCGCATTGCAAGGTGCAATTCTGAAATTTTTTGCTTTTTCCTGCTCCTCTTAGCATGATAAAGAAGATACAAAGAGAGTGAGATGCCAGCTCCTTTCATTCAGTCAGTAGCTTCAATCATTTCTGGACGTTTTTCAATGGCAAAAATCAATGAATATTGTAAATGCACAAACAGTAATTTCTCCGCATTGCAAGGTGCAATTCTGAAATTTTTTGCTTTTTCCTGCTCCTCTTAGCAGGATAAAGAAGATTCAAAGAGAGTGAGATGCCAGCTCCTTTCATTCAGTCAGTGGCTTCAAACATTTCTGGTATATGAATAACATGATGTTTTTCAATGGCAAAAATCAATGAATATTGTAAATGCACAAACAGTAATTTCTCCGCATTGCAAGGTGCAAGTCTGAAATTTTTTGCTTTTTCCTGCTCCTCTTAGCATGATAAAGAAGATTCAAAGAGAGTGAGATGCCAGCTACTTTCATTCAGTCAGTAGCTTCAATCATTTCTGGACGTTTTTCAATGGTAAAAATCAATGAATATTGTAAATGCACAAACAGTAATTTCTCCACATTGCAATGTGCAATTCTAAAATTTTTTGCTTTTTCCTGCTCCTCTTAGCATGATAAAGAAGATTCAAAGAGAGTGAGATGCCAGCTCCTTTCATTCAGTCAGTACCTTCAATCATTTCTGGACGTTTTTCAATGGCAAAAATCAATGAATATTGTAAATGCACAAACAGTAATTTCTCTGCATTGCAAGGTGCAAGTCTGAAAATTTTTGCTTTTTCCTGCTCCTCTTAGCATGATAAAGAAGATTCAAAGAGAGTGAGATGCCAGCTACTTTCATTCAGTCAGTAGCTTCAATCATTTCTGGACGTTTTTCAATGGTAAAAATCAATGAATATTGTAAATGCACAAACAGTAATTTCTCCACATTGCAAGGTGCAATTCTGAAATTTTTTGCTTTTTCCTGCTCCTCTTAGCATGATAAAGAACATTCAAAGAGAGTGAGATGCCAGCTCCTTTCATTCAGTCAGTAGCTTCAATCATTTCTGGACGTTTTTCAATGGCAAAAATCAATGAATATTGTAAATGCACAAACAGTAATTTCTCCGCATTGCAAGGTGCAATTCTGAAATTTTTTGCTTTTTCCTGCTCCTCTTAGCATGATAAAGAAGATTCAAAGAGAGTGAGATGCCAGCTCCTTTCATTCAGTCAGTACCTTCAATCATTTCTGGACGTTTTTCAATGGCAAAAATCAATGAATATTGTAAATGCACAAACAGTAATTTCTCCGCATTGCAAGGTGCAATTCTGAAATTTTTTGCTTTTTCTCGCTCCTCTTAGCATGATAAAGAAGATTCAAAGAGAGTGAGGTGCCAGCTCCTTTCATTCAGTCAGTAGCTTCAAACATTTCTGGTATATGAATAACATGTTTTTCAATGGCAAAAATCAATGAATATTGTAAATGCACAAACAGTAATTTCTCCGCATTGCAAGGTGCAATTCTGAAATTTTTTGCTTTTTCCTGCTCCTCTTAGCATGATAAAGAAGATTCAAAGAGAGTGAGATGCCAGCTCCTTTCATTCAGTCAGTAGCTTCAATCATTTCTGGACGTTTTTCAATGGCAAAAATCAATGAATATTGTAAATGCACAAACAGTAATTTCTCCGCATTGCAAGGTGCAATTCTGAAATTTTTTGCTTTTTCCTGCTCCTCTTAGCATGATAAAGAAGATTCAAAGAGAGTGAGATGCCAGCTCCTTTCATTCAGTCAGTAGCTTCAATCATTTCTGGACGTTTTTCAATGGCAAAAATCAATGAATATTGTAAATGCACAAACAGTAATTTCTCCGCATTGCAAGGTGCAATTCTGAAATTTTTTGCTTTTTCCTGCTCCTCTTAGCATGATAAAGAAGATTCAAAGAGAGTGAGATGCCAGCTCCTTTCATTCAGTCAGTAGCTTCAAACATTTCTGGTATATGAATAACATAATGTTTTTCAATGGCAAAAATCAATGAATATTGTAAATGCACAAACAGTAATTTCTCCGCATTGCAAGGTGCAAGTCTGAAATTTTTTGCTTTTTCCTGCTCCTCTTAGCATGATAAAGAAGATTCAAAGAGAGTGAGATGCCAGCTACTTTCATTCAGTCAGTAGCTTCAATCATTTCTGGACGTTTTTCAATGGTAAAAATCAATGAATATTGTAAATGCACAAACAGTAATTTCTCCACATTGCAATGTGCAATTCTAAAATTTTTTGCTTTTTCCTGCTCCTCTTAGCATGATAAAGAAGATTCAAAGAGAGTGAGATGCCAGCTCCTTTCATTCAGTCAGTAGCTTCAAACATTTCTGGTATATGAATAACATGATGTTTTTCAATGGCAAAAATCAATGAATATTGTAAATGCACAAACAGTAATTTCTCCGCATTGCAAGGTGCAATTCTGAAATTTTTTGCTTTTTCCTGCTCCTCTTAGCATGATAAAGAAGATTCAAAGAGAGTGAGATGCCAACTCCTTTCATTCAGTCAGTAGCTTCAAACATTTCTGGTATATGAATAACATGATGTTTTTCAATGGCAAAAATCAATGAATATTGTAAATGCACAAACAGTAATTTCTCCGCATTGCAAGGTGCAATTCTGAAATTTTTTGCTTTTTCCTGCTCCTCTTAGCATGATAAAGAAGATTCAAAGAGAGTGAGATGCCAGCTCCTTTCATTCAGTCAGTAGCTTCAATCATTTCTGGACGTTTTTCAATGGCAAAAATCAATGAATATTGTAAATGCACAAACAGTAATTTCTCCGCATTGCAAGGTGCAATTCTGAAATTTTTTGCTTTTTCCTGCTCCTCTTAGTATGATAAAGAAGATTCAAAGAGAGTGAGATGCCAGCTCCTTTCATTCAGTCAGTAGCTTCAATCATTTCTGGACGTTTTTCAATGGCAAAAATCAATGAATATTGTAAATGCACAAACAGTAATTTCTCCGCATTGCAAGGTGCAATTCTGAAATTTTTTGCTTTTTCCTGCTCCTCTTAGCATGATAAAGAAGATTCAAAGAGAGTGAGATGCCAGCTCCTTTGATTCAGTCAGTAGCTTCAAACATTTCTGGTATATGAATAACATGATGTTTTTCAATGGCAAAAATCAATGAATATTGTAAATGCACAAACAGTAATTTCTCCGCATTGCAAGGTGCAAGTCTGAAATTTTTTGCTTTTTCCTGCTCCTCTTAGCATGATAAAGAAGATTCAAAGAGAGTGAGATGCCAGCTACTTTCATTCAGTCAGTAGCTTCAATCATTTCTGGACGTTTTTCAATGGTAAAAATCAATGAATATTGTAAATGCACAATCAGTAATTTCTCCACATTGCAAGGTGCAATTCTGAAATTTTTTGCTTTTTCCTGCTCCTCTTAGCATGATAAAGAAGATTCAAAGAGAGTGAGATGCCAGCTCCTTTCATTCAGTCAGTAGCTTCAAACATTTCTGGTATATGAATAACATGATGTTTTTCAATGGCAAAAATCAATGAATATTGTAAATGCACAAACAGTAATTTCTCCGCATTGCAAGGTGCAAGTCTGAAATTTTTTGCTTTTTCCTGCTCCTCTTAGCATGATAAAGAAGATTCAAAGAGAGTGAGATGCCAGCTACTTTCATTCAGTCAGTAGCTTCAATCATTTCTGGACGTTTTTCAATGGTAAAAATCAATGAATATTGTAAATGCACAAACAGTAATTTCTCCACATTGCAAGGTGCAATTCTGAAATTTTTTGCTTTTTCCTGCTCCTCTTAGCATGATAAAGAAGATTCAAAGAGAGTGAGATGCCAGCTCCTTTCATTCAGTCAGTAGCTTCAAACATTTCTGGTATATGAATAACATGATGTTTTTCAATGGCAAAAATCAATGAATATTGTAAATGCACAAACAGTAATTTCTCCACATTGCAAGGTGCAATTCTGAAATTTTTTGCTTTTTCCTGCTCCTCTTAGCATGATAAAGAAGATTCAAAGAGAGTGAGATGCCAGCTCCTTTCATTCAGTCAGTAGCTTCAAACATTTCTGGTATATGAATAACATGATGTTTTTCAATGGCAAAAATCAATGAATATTGTAAATGCACAAACAGTAATTTCTCCGCATTGCAAGGTGCAATTCTGAAATTTTTTGCTTTTTCCTGCTCCTCTTAGCATGATAAAGAAGATTCAAAGAGAGTGAGATGCCAGCTCCTTTCATTCAGTCAGTAGCTTCAATCATTTCTGGACGTTTTTCAATGGCAAAAATCAATGAATATTGTAAATGCACAAACAGTAATTTCTCCGCATTGCAAGGTGCAATTCTGAAATTTTTTGCTTTTTCCTGCTCCTCTTAGCATGATAAAGAAGATTCAAAGAGAGTGAGATGTCAGCTCCTTTCATTCAGCCAGTAGCTTCAAACATTTCTGGTATATGAATAACATGATGTTTTTCAATGGCAAAAATCAATGAATATTGTAAATGCACAAACAGTAATTTCTCCGCATTGCAAGGTGCAATTCTGAAATTTTTTGCTTTTTCCTGCTCCTCTTAGCATGATAAAGAAGATTCAAAGAGAGTGAGATGCCAGCTCCTTTCATTCAGTCAGTAGCTTCAATCATTTCTGGACGTTTTTCAATGGCAAAAATCAATGAATATTGTAAATGCACAAACAGTAATTTCTCCGCATTGCAAGGTGCAATTCTGAAATTTTTTGCTTTTTCCTGCTCCTCTTAGCATGATAAAGAAGATTCAAAGAGAGTGAGATGCCAGCTCCTTTCGTTCAGTCAGTAGCTTCAATCATTTCTGGACGTTTTTCAATGGCAAAAATCATTGAATATTATAAATGCACAAACAGTAATTTCTCCGCATTGCAAGGTGCAATTCTGAAATTTTTTGCTTTTTCTCGCTCCTCTTAGCATGATAAAGAAGATTCAAAGAGAGTGAGGTGCCAGCTCCTTTCATTCAGTCAGTAGCTTCAAACATTTCTG
The DNA here is from genome assembly GCF_046119375.1 of Phyllobates terribilis. Taxonomy (NCBI): domain Eukaryota; kingdom Metazoa; phylum Chordata; class Amphibia; order Anura; family Dendrobatidae; genus Phyllobates; species Phyllobates terribilis. The sequence goes on from NW_027366476.1 coordinate 16,157, forward strand.
GTATATGAATAACATGTTTTTCAATGGCAAAAATCAATGAATATTGTAAATGCACAAACAGTAATTTCTCCGCATTGCAAGGTGCAATTCTGAAATTTTTTGCTTTTTCCTGCTCCTCTTAGCATGATAAAGAAGATTCAAAGAGAGTGAGATGCCAGCTCCTTTCATTCAGTCAGTAGCTTCAATCATTTCTGGACGTTTTTCAATGGCAAAAATCAATGAATATTGTAAATGCACAAACAGTAATTTCTCCGCATTGCAAGGTGCAATTCTGAAATTTTTTGCTTTTTCCTGCTCCTCTTAGCATGATAAAGAAGATTCAAAGAGAGTGAGATGCCAGCTCCTTTCATTCAGTCAGTAGCTTCAATCATTTCTGGACGTTTTTCAATGGCAATAATCAATGAATATTGTAAATGCACAAACAGTAATTTCTCCGCATTGCAAGGTGCAATTCTGAAATTTTTTGCTTTTTCCTGCTCCTCTTAGCATGATAAAGAAGATTCAAAGAGAGTGAGATGCCAGCTCCTTTCATTCAGTCAGTAGCTTCAAACATTTCTGGTATATGAATAACATGATGTTTTTCAATGGCAAAAATCAATGAATATTGTAAATGCACAAACAGTAATTTCTCCGCATTGCAAGGTGCAAGTCTGAAATTTTTTGCTTTTTCCTGCTCCTCTTAGCATGATAAAGAAGATTCAAAGAGAGTGAGATGCCAGCTACTTTCATTGTCAGTAGCTTCAATCATTTCTGGACGTTTTTCAATGGTAAAAATCAATGAATATTGTAAATGCACAAACAGTAATTTCTCCACATTGCAATGTGCAATTCTAAAATTTTTTGCTTTTTCCTGCTCCTCTTAGCATGATAAAGAAGATTCAAAGAGAGTGAGATGCCAGCTCCTTTCATTCAGTCAGTAGCTTCAAACATTTCTGGTATATGAATAACATGATGTTTTTCAATGGCAAAAATCAATGAATATTGTAAATGCACAAACAGTAATTTCTCCGCATTGCAAGGTGCAATTCTGAAATTTTTTGCTTTTTCCTGCTCCTCTTAGCATGATAAAGAAGATTCAAAGAGAGTGAGATGCCAACTCCTTTCATTCAGTCAGTAGCTTCAAACATTTCTGGTATATGAATAACATGATGTTTTTCAATGGCAAAAATCAATGAATATTGTAAATGCACAAACAGTAATTTCTCCGCATTGCAAGGTGCAATTCTGAAATTTTTTGCTTTTTCCTGCTCCTCTTAGCATGATAAAGAAGATTCAAAGAGAGTGAGATGCCAGCTCCTTTCATTCAGTCAGTACCTTCAATCATTTCTGGACGTTTTTCAATGGCAAAAATCAATGAATATTGTAAATGCACAAACAGTAATTTCTCCGCATTGCAAGGTGCAATTCTGAAATTTTTTGCTTTTTCCCGCTCCTCTTAGCATGATAAAGAAGATTCAAAGAGAGTGAGGTGCCAGCTCCTTTCATTCAGTCAGTAGCTTCAAACATTTCTGGTATATGAATAACATGTTTTTCAATGGCAAAAATCAATGAATATTGTAAATGCACAAACAGTAATTTCTCCGCATTGCAAGGTGCAATTCTGAAATTTTTTGCTTTTTCCTGCTCCTCTTAGCATGATAAAGAAGATTCAAAGAGAGTGAGATGCCAGCTCCTTTCATTCAGTCAGTAGCTTCAAACATTTCTGGTATATGAATAACATGATGTTTTTCAATGGCAAAAATCAATGAATATTGTAAATGCACAAACAGTAATTTCTCCGCATTGCAAGGTGCAAGTCTGAAATTTTTTGCTTTTTCCTGCTCCTCTTAGCATGATAAAGAAGATTCAAAGAGAGTGAGATGCCAGCTACTTTCATTCAGTCAGTAGCTTCAATCATTTCTGGACGTTTTTCAATGGTAAAAATCAATGAATATTGTAAATGCACAAACAGTAATTTCTCCACATTGCAATGTGCAATTCTAAAATTTTTTGCTTTTTCCTGCTCCTCTTAGCATGATAAAGAAGATTCAAAGAGAGTGAGATGCCAGCTCCTTTCATTCAGTCAGTAGCTTCAAACATTTCTGGTATATGAATAACATGATGTTTTTCAATGGCAAAAATCAATGAATATTGTAAATGCACAAACAGTAATTTCTCCGCATTGCAAGGTGCAATTCTGAAATTTTTTGCTTTTTCCTGCTCCTCTTAGCATGATAAAGAAGATTCAAAGAGAGTGAGATGCCAACTCCTTTCATTCAGTCAGTAGCTTCAAACATTTCTGGTATATGAATAACATGATGTTTTTTCAATGGCAAAAATCAATGAATATTGTAAATGCACAAACAGTAATTTCTCCGCATTGCAAGGTGCAATTCTGAAATTTTTTGCTTTTTCCTGCTCCTCTTAGCATGATAAAGAAGATTCAAAGAGAGTGAGATGCCAGCTCCTTTCATTCAGTCAGTACCTTCAATCATTTCTGGACGTTTTTCAATGGCAAAAATCAATGAATATTGTAAATGCACAAACAGTAATTTCTCCGCATTGCAAGGTGCAATTCTGAAATTTTTTGCTTTTTCCCGCTCCTCTTAGCATGATAAAGAAGATTCAAAGAGAGTGAGGTGCCAGCTCCTTTCATTCAGTCAGTAGCTTCAAACATTTCTGGTATATGAATAACATGTTTTTCAATGGCAAAAATCAATGAATATTGTAAATGCACAAACAGTAATTTCTCCGCATTGCAAGGTGCAATTCTGAAATTTTTTGCTTTTTCCTGCTCCTCTTAGCATGATAAAGAAGATTCAAAGAGAGTGAGATGCCAGCTCCTTTCATTCAGTCAGTAGCTTCAATCATTTCTGGACGTTTTTCAATGGCAAAAATCAATGAATATTGTAAATGCACAAACAGTAATTTCTCCGCATTGCAAGGTGCAAATCTGAAATTTTTTGCTTTTTCCTGCTCCTCTTAGCATGATAAAGAAGATTCAAAGAGAGTGAGATGCCAGCTCCTTTCATTCAGTCAGTAGCTTCAATCATTTCTGGACGTTTTTCAATGGCAAAAATCAATGAATATTGTAAATGCACAAACTAATTTCTCCGCATTGCAAGGTGCAATTCTGAAATTTTTTGCTTTTTCCTGCTCCTCTTAGCATGATAAAGAAGATTCAAAGAGAGTGAGATGCCAGCTCCTTTGATTCAGTCAGTAGCTTCAAACATTTCTGGTATATGAATAACATGATGTTTTTCAATGGCAAAAATCAATGAATATTGTAAATGCACAAACAGTAATTTCTCCGCATTGCAAGGTGCAAGTCTGAAATTTTTTGCTTTTTCCTGCTCCTCTTAGCATGATAAAGAAGATTCAAAGAGAGTGAGATGCCAGCTACTTTCATTCAGTCAGTAGCTTCAATCATTTCTGGACGTTTTTCAATGGTAAAAATCAATGAATATTGTAAATGCACAATCAGTAATTTCTCCACATTGCAAGGTGCAATTCTGAAATTTTTTGCTTTTTCCTGCTCCTCTTAGCATGATAAAGAAGATTCAAAGAGAGTGAGATGCCAGCTCCTTTCATTCAGTCAGTAGCTTCAAACATTTCTGGTATATGAATAACATGATGTTTTTCAATGGCAAAAATCAATGAATATTGTAAATGCACAAACAGTAATTTCTCCACATTGCAAGGTGCAATTCTGAAATTTTTTGCTTTTTCCTGCTCCTCTTAGCATGATAAAGAAGATTCAAAGAGAGTGAGATGCCAGCTCCTTTCATTCAGTCAGTAGCTTCAAACATTTCTGGTATATGAATAACATGATGTTTTTCAATGGCAAAAATCAATGAATATTGTAAATGCACAAACAGTAATTTCTCCGCATTGCAAGGTGCAATTCTGAAATTTTTTGCTTTTTCCTGCTCCTCTTAGCATGATAAAGAAGATTCAAAGAGAGTGAGATGCCAGCTCCTTTCATTCAGTCAGTAGCTTCAATCATTTCTGGACGTTTTTCAATGGCAAAAATCAATGAATATTGTAAATGCACAAACAGTAATTTCTCCGCATTGCAAGGTGCAATTCTGAAATTTTTTGCTTTTTCCTGCTCCTCTTAGCATGATAAAGAAGATTCAAAGAGAGTGAGATGTCAGCTCCTTTCATTCAGCCAGTAGCTTCAAACATTTCTGGTATATGAATAACATGATGTTTTTCAATGGCAAAAATCAATGAATATTGTAAATGCACAAACAGTAATTTCTCCGCATTGCAAGGTGCAATTCTGAAATTTTTTGCTTTTTCCTGCTCCTCTTAGCATGATAAAGAAGATTCAAAGAGAGTGAGATGCCAGCTCCTTTCATTCAGTCAGTAGCTTCAATCATTTCTGGACGTTTTTCAATGGCAAAAATCAATGAATATTGTAAATGCACAAACAGTAATTTCTCCGCATTGCAAGGTGCAATTCTGAAATTTTTTGCTTTTTCCTGCTCCTCTTAGCATGATAAAGAAGATTCAAAGAGAGTGAGATGCCAGCTCCTTTCGTTCAGTCAGTAGCTTCAATCATTTCTGGACGTTTTTCAATGGCAAAAATCATTGAATATTATAAATGCACAAACAGTAATTTCTCCGCATTGCAAGGTGCAATTCTGAAATTTTTTGCTTTTTCTCGCTCCTCTTAGCATGATAAAGAAGATTCAAAGAGAGTGAGGTGCCAGCTCCTTTCATTCAGTCAGTAGCTTCAAACATTTCTGGTATATGAATAACATGTTTTTCAATGGCAAAAATCAATGAATATTGTAAATGCACAAACAGTAATTTCTCCGCATTGCAAGGTGCAATTCTGAAATTTTTTGCTTTTTCCTGCTCCTCTTAGCATGATAAAGAAGATTCAAAGAGAGTGAGATGCCAGCTCCTTTCATTCAGTCAGTAGCTTCAATCATTTCTGGACGTTTTTCAATGGCAAAAATCAATGAATATTGTAAATGCACAAACAGTAATTTCTCCGCATTGCAAGGTGCAATTCTGAAATTTTTTGCTTTTTCCTGCTCCTCTTAGCATGATAAAGAAGATTCAAAGAGAGTGAGATGCCAGCTCCTTTCATTCAGTCAGTAGCTTCAATCATTTCTGGACGTTTTTCAATGGCAATAATCAATGAATATTGTAAATGCACAAACAGTAATTTCTCCGCATTGCAAGGTGCAATTCTGAAATTTTTTGCTTTTTCCTGCTCCTCTTAGCATGATAAAGAAGATTCAAAGAGAGTGAGATGCCAGCTCCTTTCATTCAGTCAGTAGCTTCAAACATTTCTGGTATATGAATAACATGATGTTTTTCAATGGCAAAAATCAATGAATATTGTAAATGCACAAACAGTAATTTCTCCGCATTGCAAGGTGCAAGTCTGAAATTTTTTGCTTTTTCCTGCTCCTCTTAGCATGATAAAGAAGATTCAAAGAGAGTGAGATGCCAGCTACTTTCATTCAGTCAGTAGCTTCAATCATTTCTGGACGTTTTTCAATGGTAAAAATCAATGAATATTGTAAATGCACAAACAGTAATTTCTCCACATTGCAATGTGCAATTCTAAAATTTTTTGCTTTTTCCTGCTCCTCTTAGCATGATAAAGAAGATTCAAAGAGAGTGAGATGCCAGCTCCTTTCATTCAGTCAGTAGCTTCAAACATTTCTGGTATATGAATAACATGATGTTTTTCAATGGCAAAAATCAATGAATATTGTAAATGCACAAACAGTAATTTCTCCGCATTGCAAGGTGCAATTCTGAAATTTTTTGCTTTTTCCTGCTCCTCTTAGCATGATAAAGAAGATTCAAAGAGAGTGAGATGCCAACTCCTTTCATTCAGTCAGTAGCTTCAAACATTTCTGGTATATGAATAACATGATGTTTTTCAATGGCATTAATCAATGAATATTGTAAATGCACAAACAGTAATTTCTCCGCATTGCAAGGTGCAATTCTGAAATTTTTTGCTTTTTCCTGCTCCTCTTAGCATGATAAAGAAGATTCAAAGAGAGTGAGATGCCAGCTCCTTTCATTCAGTCAGTACCTTCAATCATTTCTGGACGTTTTTCAATGGCAAAAATCAATGAATATTGTAAATGCACAAACAGTAATTTCTCCGCATTGCAAGGTGCAATTCTGAAATTTTTTGCTTTTTCCCGCTCCTCTTAGCATGATAAAGAAGATTCAAAGAGAGTGAGGTGCCAGCTCCTTTCATTCAGTCAGTAGCTTCAAACATTTCTGGTATATGAATAACATGTTTTTCAATGGCAAAAATCAATGAATATTGTAAATGCACAAACAGTAATTTCTCCGCATTGCAAGGTGCAATTCTGAAATTTTTTGCTTTTTCCTGCTCCTCTTAGCATGATAAAGAAGATTCAAAGAGAGTGAGATGCCAGCTCCTTTCATTCAGTCAGTAGCTTCAAACATTTCTGGTATATGAATAACATGATGTTTTTCAATGGCAAAAATCAATGAATATTGTAAATGCACAAACAGTAATTTCTCCGCATTGCATTGCAAGGTGCAAGTCCTGAAATTTTTTGCTTTTTCCTGCTCCTCTTAGCATGATCTAAGAAGATTCAAAGAGAGTGAGATGCCAGCTACTTTCATTCAGTCAGTAGCTTCAATCATTTCTGGACGTTTTTCAATGGTAAAAATCAATGAATATTGTAAATGCACAAACAGTAATTTCTCCACATTGCAATGTGCAATTCTAAAATTTTTTGCTTTTTCCTGCTCCTCTTAGCATGATAAAGAAGATTCAAAGAGAGTGAGATGCCAGCTCCTTTCATTCAGTCAGTAGCTTCAAACATTTCTGGTATATGAATAACATGATGTTTTTCAATGGCAAAAATCAATGAATATTGTAAATGCACAAACAGTAATTTCTCCGCATTGCAAGGTGCAATTCTGAAATTTTTTGCTTTTTCCTGCTCCTCTTAGCATGATAAAGAAGATTCAAAGAGAGTGAGATGCCAACTCCTTTTCATTCAGTCAGTAGCTTAAAACATTTCTGGTATATGAATAACATGATGTTTTTCAATGGCAAAAATCAATGAATATTGTAAATGCACAAACAGTAATTTCTCCGCATTGCAAGGTGCAATTCTGAAATTTTTTGCTTTTTCCTGCTCCTCTTAGCATGATAAAGAAGATTCAAAGAGAGTGAGATGCCAGCTCCTTTCATTCAGTCAGTACCTTCAATCATTTCTGGACGTTTTTCAATGGCAAAAATCAATGAATATTGTAAATGCACAAACAGTAATTCTCCGCATTGCAAGGTGTCAATTCTGAAATTTTTTGCTTTTTCCCGCTCCTCTTAGCATGATAAAGAAGATTCAAAGAGAGTGAGGTGCCAGCTCCTTTCATTCAGTCAGTAGCTTCAAACAGTTCTGGTATATGAATAACATGTTTTTCAATGGCAAAATCAATGAATATTGTAAATGCACAAACAGTAATTTCTCCGCATTGCAAGGTGCAATTCTGAAATTTTTTGCTTTTTCCTGCTCCTCTTAGCATGATAAAGAAGATTCAAAGAGAGTGAGATGCCAGCTCCTTTCATTCAGTCAGTAGCTTCAATCATTCTGGACGTTTTTCAATGGCAAAAATCAATGAATATTGTAAATGCACAAACAGTAATTTCTCCGCATTGCAAGGTGCAAATCTGAAATTTTTTGCTTTTTCCTGCTCCTCTTAGCATGATAAAGAAGATTCAAAGAGAGTGAGATGCCAGCTCCTTTCATTCAGTCAGTAGCTTCAATCATTTCTGGACGTTTTTCAATGGCAAAAATCAATGAATATTGTAAATGCACAAACTATTTCTCCGCATTGCAAGGTGCAATTCTGAAATTTTTTGCTTTTTCCTGCTCCTCTTAGCATGATAAAGAAGATTCAAAGAGAGTGAGATGCCAGCTCCTTTGATTCAGTCAGTAGCTTCAAACATTTCTGGTATATGAATAACATGATGTTTTTCAATGGCAAAAATCAATGAATATTGTAAATGCACAAACAGTAATTTCTCCGCATTGCAAGGTGCAAGTCTGAAATTTTTTGCTTTTTCCTGCTCCTCTTAGCATGATAAAGAAGATTCAAAGAGAGTGAGATGCCAGCTACTTTCATTCAGTCAGTAGCTTCAATCATTTCTGGACGTTTTTCAATGGTAAAAATCAATGAATATTGTAAATGCACAATCAGTAATTTCTCCACATTGCAAGGTGCAATTCTGAAATTTTTTGCTTTTTCCTGCTCCTCTTAGCATGATAAAGAAGATTCAAAGAGAGTGAGATGCCAGCTCCTTTCATTCAGTCAGTAGCTTCAAACATTTCTGGTATATGAATAACATGAGTTTTTCAATGGCAAAAATCAATGAATATTGTAAATGCACAAACAGTAATTTCTCCGCATTGCAAGGTGCAATCTGAAATTTTTGCTTTTTCCTGCTCCTCTTAGCATGATAAAGAAGATTCAAAGAGAGTGAGATGCCAGCTCCTTCGTTTAGTCAGTAGCTTCAATCATTTCTGGACGTTTTTCAATGGCAAAAATCATTGAATATTATAAATGCACAAACAGTAATTTCTCCGCATTGCAAGGTGCAATTCTGAAATTTTTACTTTTTCCTGCTCCTCTTAGCATGATAAAGAAGATTCAAAGAGAGTGAGATGCCAGCTCCTTTCATTCAGTCAGTAGCTTCAATCATTTCTGGTATATGAATAACATGATGTTTTTCAATGGCAAAAATCAATGAATATTGTAAATGCACAAACAGTAATTTCTCCGCATTGCAAGGTGCAATTCTGAAATTTTTTGCTTTTTCCTGCTCCTCTTAGCATGATAAAGAAGATTCAAAGAGAGTGAGATGCCAGCTCCTTTCATTCAGTCAGTATCTTCAATCATTTCTGGACGTTTTTCAATGGCAAAAATCAATGAATATTGTAAATGCACAAACAGTAATTTCTCCGCATTGCAAGGTGCAATTCTGAAATTTTTTGCTTTTTCCTGCTCCTCTTAGCATGATAAACAAGATTCAAAAGAGAGTGAGATGCCAGCTCCTTTCATTCAGTCAGTAGCTTCAATCATTTCTGGACGTTTTCAATGGCAAAAATCAATGAATATTGTAAATGCACAAACAGTAATTTCTCCGCATTGCAAGGTGCAATTCTGAAATTTTTTGCTTTTTCCTGCTCCTCTTAGCATGATAAAGAAGATTCAAAGAGAGTGGAGATGCCAGCTCCTTTCATTCAGTCAGTAGCTTCAAACATTTCTGGTATATGAATAACATGATGTTTTTCAATGGCAAAAATCAATGAATATTGTAAATGCACAAACAGTAATTTCTCCGCATTGCAAGGTGCAAGTCTGAAATTTTTTGCTTTTTCCTGCTCCTCTTAGCATGATAAAGAAGATTCAAAGAGAGTGAGATGCCAGCTACTTTCATTCAGTCAGTAGCTTCAATCATTTCTGGACGTTTTTCAATGGTAAAAATCAATGAATATTGTAAATGCACAAACAGTAATTTCTCCACATGCAAGGTGCAATTCTGAAATTTTTTGCTTTTTCCTGCTCCTCTTAGCATGATAAAGAAGATTCAAAGAGAGTGAGATGCCAGCTCCTTTCATTCAGTCAGTAGCTTCAAACATTTCTTGTATATGAATAAACATGATGTTTTTCAATTGGCAAAAATCAATGAATATTGTAAATGCACAAACAGTATTTCTCCGCATTGCAAGGTGCAATTCTGAAATTTTTTGCTTTTTCCTGCTCCTCTTAGCATGATAAAGAAGATTCAAAGAGAGTGAGATGCCAGCTCCTTTCATTCAGTCAGTAGCTTCAAACATTTCTGGTATATGATAACTGATGTTTTTCAATGGCAAAAATCAATGAATATTGTAAATGCACAAACAGTAATTTCTCCGCATTGCAAGGTGCAAGTCTGAAATTTTTTGCTTTTTCCTGCTCCTCTTAGCATGATAAAGAAGATTCAAAGAGAGTGGAGATGCCAGCTACTTTCATTCAGTCAGTAGCTTCAATCATTTCTGGACGTTTTTCAATGGTAAAAATCAATGAATATTGTAAATGCACAAACAGTAATTTCTCCACATTGCAAGGTGCAATTCTGAAATTTTTGCTTTTTCCTGCTCCTCTTAGCATGATAAAGAAGATTCAAAGAGAGTGAGATGCCAGCTCCTTTCATTCAGTCAGTAGCTTCAAACATTTCTGGTATATGAATAACATGATGTTTTTTCAATGGCAAAAATCAATGAATATTGTAAATGCACAAACAGTAATTTCTCCGTATTGCAAGGTGCAATTCTGAAATTTTTTGCTTTTTCCTGCTCCTCTTAGCATGATAAAGAAGATTCAAAGAGAGTGAGATGCCAGCTCCTTTCATTCAGTCAGTAGCTTCAATCATTTCTGGATGTTTTTCAATGGCAAAAATCAATGAATATTGTAAATGCACAAACTGTAATTTCTCCGCATTGCAAGGTGCAATTCTGAAATTTTTTGCTTTTTCCTGCTCCTCTTAGCATGATAAAGAAGATTCAAAGAGAGTGAGATGCCAGCTCCTTTCATTCAGTCAGTAGCTTCAATCATTTCTGGTATATGAATAACATGATGTTTTTCAATGGCAAAAATCAATGAATATTGTAAATGCACAAACAGTAATTTCTCCGCATTGCAAGGTGCAATTCTGAAATTTTTTGCTTTTTCCTGCTCCTCTTAGCATGATAAAGAAGATTCAAAGAGAGTGAGATGCCAGCTCCTTTCAGTCAGTATCTTCAATCATTTCTGGACGTTTTTCAATGGCAAAAATCAATGAATATTGTAAATGCACAAACAGTAATTTCTCCGCATTGCAAGGTGCAATTCTGAAATTTTTTGCTTTTTCCTGCTCCTCTTAGCATGATAAAGAAGATTCAAAGAGAGTGAGATGCCAGCTCCTTTCATTCAGTCAGTACCTTCAATCATTTCTGGACGTTTTTCAATGGCAAAAATCAATGAATATTGTAAATGCACAAACAGTAATTTCTCCGCATTGCAAGGTGCAATTCTGAAATTTTTTGCTTTTTCCCGCTCCTCTTAGCATGATAAAGAAGATTCAAAGAGAGTGAGGTGCCAGCTCCTTTCATTCAGTCAGTAGCTTCAAACATTTCTGGTATATGAATAACATGTTTTTCAATGGCAAAAATCAATGAATATTGTAAATGCACAAACAGTAATTTCTCCGCATTGCAAGGTGCAATTCTGAAATTTTTTGCTTTTTCCTGCTCCTCTTAGCATGATAAAGAAGATTCAAAGAGAGTGAGATGCCAGCTCCTTTCATTCAGTCAGTAGCTTCAATCATTTCTGGACGTTTTTCAATGGCAAAAATCAATGAATATTGTAAATGCACAAACAGTAATTTCTCCGCATTGCAAGGTGCAATTCTGAAATTTTTTGCTTTTTCCTGCTCCTCTTAGCATGATAAAGAAGATTCAAAGAGAGTGAGATGCCAGCTCCTTTCATTCAGTCAGTAGCTTCAATCATTTCTGGACGTTTTTCAATGGCAAAAATCAATGAATATTGTAAATGCACAAACAGTAATTTCTCCGCATTGCAAGGTGCAATTCTGAAATTTTTTGCTTTTTCCTGCTCCTCTTAGCATGATAAAGAAGATTCAAAGAGAGTGAGATGCCAGCTCCTTTGATTCAGTCAGTAGCTTCAAACATTTCTGGTATATGAATAACATGATGTTTTTCAATGGCAAAAATCAATGAATATTGTAAATGCACAAACAGTAATTTCTCCGCATTGCAAGGTGCAAGTCTGAAATTTTTTGCTTTTTCCTGCTCCTCTTAGCATGATAAAGAAGATTCAAAGAGAGTGAGATGCCAGCTACTTTCATTCAGTCAGTAGCTTCAATCATTTCTGGACGTTTTTCAATGGTAAAAATCAATGAATATTGTAAATGCACAATCAGTAATTTCTCCACATTGCAAGGTGCAATTCTGAAATTTTTTGCTTTTTCCTGCTCCTCTTAGCATGATAAAGAAGATTCAAAGAGAGTGAGATGCCAGCTCCTTTCATTCAGTCAGTAGCTTCAAACATTTCTGGTATATGAATAACATGATGTTTTTCAATGGCAAAAATCAATGAATATTGTAAATGCACAAACAGTAATTTCTCCGCATTGCAAGGTGCAAGTCTGAAATTTTTTGCTTTTTCCTGCTCCTCTTAGCATGATAAAGAAGATTCAAAGAGAGTGAGATGCCAGCTACTTACATTCAGTCAGTAGCTTCAATCATTTCTGGACGTTTTTCAATGGTAAAAATCAATGAATATTGTAAATGCACAAACAGTAATTTCTCCACATTGCAAGGTGCAATTCTGAAATTTTTTGCATTTTCCTGCTCCTCTTAGCATGATAAAGAAGATTCAAAGAGAGTGAGATGCCAGCTCCTTTCATTCAGTCAGTAGCTTCAAACATTTCTGGTATATGAATAACATGATGTTTTTCAATGGCAAAAATCAATGAATATTGTAAATGCACAAACAGTAATTTCTCCACATTGCAAGGTGCAATTCTGAAATTTTTTGCTTTTTCCTGCTCCTCTTAGCATGATAAAGAAGATTCAAAGAGAGTGAGATGCCAGCTCCTTTCATTCAGTCAGTAGCTTCAAACATTTCTGGTATATGAATAACATGATGTTTTTCAATGGCAAAAATCAATGAATATTGTAAATGCACAAACAGTAATTTCTCCGCATTGCAAGGTGCAATTCTGAAATTTTTTGCTTTTTCCTGCTCCTCTTAGCATGATAAAGAAGATTCAAAGAGAGTGAGATGCCAGCTCCTTTCATTCAGTCAGTAGCTTAGAATTGCACCGTGCAATGTGGAGATATTACTGTTTGTGCATTTACAATATTCATTGATTTTTGCCATTGAAAAACGTTTTTCATATACCAGAAATGTTTGAAGCTACTGACTGAATGAAAGGAGCTGGCATCTCACTCTCTTTGAATCTTCTTTATCATGCTAGGATTAACAGGAAAAAGCTAAAAATTTCAGAATTGCACCGTGCAATGTGGAGATATTACTGTTTGTGCATTTACAATATTCATTGATTTTTGCCATTGAAAAACATGTTTTTCATATACCAGAAATGTTTGAAGCTACTGACTGAATGAAAGGAGCTGGCATCTCACTCTCTTTGAATCTTCTTTATCATGCTAGGATTAACAGGAAAAAGCTAAAAATTTCAGAATTGCACCGTGCAATGTGGAGATATTACTGTTTGTGCATTTACAATATTCATTGATTTTTGCCATTGAAAAACATGTTTTTCATATACCAGAAATGTTTGAAGCTACTGACTGAATGAAAGGAGCTGGCATCTCACTCTCTTTGAATCTTCTTTATCATGCTAGGATTAGCAGGAAAAAGCAAAAAATTTCAGAATTGCACCTTGCAATGTGGAGATATTACTGTTTGTGCATTTACAATATTCATTGATTTTTGCCATTGAAAAACATGTTTTTCATATACCAGAAATGTTTGAAGCTACTGACTGAATGAAAGGAGCTGGCATCTCACTCTCTTTGAATCTTCTTTATCATGCTAGGATTAGTAGGAAAAAGCTAAAAATTTCAGAATTGCACCGTGCAATGTGGAGATATTACTGTTTGTGCATTTACAATATTCATTGATTTTTGCCATTGAAAAACATGTTTTTCATATACCAGAAATGTTTGAAGCTACTGACTGAATGAAAGGAGCTGGCATCTCACTCTCTTTGAATCTTCTTTATCATGCTAGGATTAGCAGGAAAAAGCAAAAAATTTCAGAATTGCACCTTGCAATGCGGAGATATTACTGTTTGTGCATTTACAATATTCATTGATTTTTGCCATTGAAAAACATGTTTTTCATATACCAGAAATGTTTGAAGCTACTGATTGAATGAAAGGAGCTGGCATCTCACTCTCTTTGAATCTTCTTTATCATGCTAGGATTAACAGGAAAAAGCTAAAAATTTCAGAATTGCACCTTGCAATGTGGAGATATTACTGTTTGTGCATTTACAATATTCATTGATTTTTGCCATTGAAAAACATGTTTTTCATATACCAGAAATGTTTGAAGCTACTGACTGAATGAAAGGAGCTGGCATCTCACTCTCTTTGAATCTTCTTTATCATGCTAGGATTAACAGGAAAAAGCTAAAAATTTCAGAATTGCACCGTGCAATGTGGAGATATTACTGTTTGTGCATTTACAATATTCATTGATTTTTGCCATTGAAAAACATGTTTTTCATATACCAGAAATGTTTGAAGCTACTGACTGAATGAAAGGAGCTGGCATCTCACTCTCTTTGAATCTTCTTTATCATGCTAGGATTAACAGGAAAAAGCAAAAAATTTCAGAATTGCACCTTGCAATGTGGAGATATTACTGTTTGTGCATTTACAATATTCATTGATTTTTGCCATTGAAAAACGTTTTTCATATACCAGAAATGTTTGAAGCTACTGACTGAATGAAAGGAGCTGGCATCTCACTCTCTTTGAATCTTCTTTATCATGCTAGGAATAACAGGAAAAAGCAAAAAATTTCAGAATTGCACCTTGCAATGTGGAGATATTACTGTTTGTGCATTTACAATATTCATTGATTTTTGCCATTGAAAAACATGTTTTTCATATACCAGAAATGTTTGAAGCTACTGACTGAATGAAAGGAGCTGGCATCTCACTCTCTTTGAATCTTCTTTATCATGCTAGGATTAACAGGAAAAAGCTAAAAATTTCAGAATTGCACCTTGCAATGTGGAGATATTACTGTTTGTGCATTTACAATATTCATTGATTTTTGCCATTGAAAAACATGTTTTTCATATACCAGAAATGTTTGAAGCTACTGACTGAATGAAAGGAGCTGGCATCTCACTCTCTTTGAATCTTCTTTATCATGCTAGGATTAACAGGAAAAAGCTAAAAATTTCAGAATTGCACCGTGCAATGTGGAGATATTACTGTTTGTGCATTTACAATATTCATTGATTTTTGCCATTGAAAAACATGTTTTTCATATACCAGAAATGTTTGAAGCTACTGACTGAATGAAAGGAGCTGGCATCTCACTCTCTTTGAATCTTCTTTATCATGCTAGGATTAGCAGGAAAAAGCAAAAAATTTCAGAATTGCACCTTGCAATGTGGAGATATTACTGTTTGTGCATTTACAATATTCATTGATTTTTGCCATTGAAAAACATGTTTTTCATATACCAGAAATGTTTGAAGCTACTGACTGAATGAAAGGAGCTGGCATCTCACTCTCTTTGAATCTTCTTTATCATGCTAGGATTAGTAGGAAAAAGCTAAAAATTTCAGAATTGCACCGTGCAATGTGGAGATATTACTGTTTGTGCATTTACAATATTCATTGATTTTTGCCATTGAAAAACATGTTTTTCATATACCAGAAATGTTTGAAGCTACTGACTGAATGAAAGGAGCTGGCATCTCACTCTCTTTGAATCTTCTTTATCATGCTAGGATTAACAGGAAAAAGCTAAAAATTTCAGAATTGCACCTTGCAATGTGGAGATATTACTGTTTGTGCATTTACAATATTCATTGATTTTTGCCATTGAAAAACATGTTTTTCATATACCAGAAATGTTTGAAGCTACTGACTGAATGAAAGGAGCTGGCATCTCACTCTCTTTGAATCTTCTTTATCATGCTAGGATTAACAGGAAAAAGCTAAAAATTTCAGAATTGCACCGTGCAATGTGGAGATATTACTGTTTGTGCATTTACAATATTCATTGATTTTTGCCATTGAAAAACATGTTTTTCATATACCAGAAATGTTTGAAGCTACTGACTGAATGAAAGGAGCTGGCATCTCACTCTCTTTGAATCTTCTTTATCATGCTAATATTAACAGGAAAAAGCAAAAAATTTCAGAATTGCACCTTGCAATGTGGAGATATTACTGTTTGTGCATTTACAATATTCATTGATTTTTGCCATTGAAAAACATGTTTTTCATATACCAGAAATGTTTGAAGCTACTGACTGAATGAAAGGAGCTGGCATCTCACTCTCTTTGAATCTTCTTTATCATGCAAGGATTAGTAGGAAAAAGCTAAAAATTTCAGAATTGCACCGTGCAATGTGGAGATATTACTGTTTGTGCATTTACAATATTCATTGATTTTTGCCATTGAAAAACATGTTTTTCATATACCAGAAATGTTTGAAGCTACTGACTGAATGAAAGGAGCTGGCATCTCACTCTCTTTGAATCTTCTTTATCATGCTAGGATTAACAGGAAAAAGCTAAAAATTTCAGAATTGCACCTTGCAATGTGGAGATATTACTGTTTGTGCATTTACAATATTCATTGATTTTTGCCATTGAAAAACATGTTTTTCATATACCAGAAATGTTTGAAGCTACTGACTGAATGAAAGGAGCTGGCATCTCACTCTCTTTGAATCTTCTTTATCATGCTAGGATTAACAGGAAAAAGCTAAAAATTTCAGAATTGCACCGTGCAATGTGGAGATATTACTGTTTGTGCATTTACAATATTCATTGATTTTTGCCATTGAAAAACATGTTTTTCATATACCAGAAATGTTTGAAGCTACTGACTGAATGAAAGGAGCTGGCATCTCACTCTCTTTGAATCTTCTTTATCATGCTAGGATTAACAGGAAAAAGCAAAAAATTTCAGAATTGCACCTTGCAATGTGGAGATATTACTGTTTGTGCATTTACAATATTCATTGATTTTTGCCATTGAAAAACGTTTTTCATATACCAGAAATGTTTGAAGCTACTGACTGAATGAAAGGAGCTGGCATCTCACTCTCTTTGAATCTTCTTTATCATGCTAGGATTAACAGGAAAAAGCTAAAAATTTCAGAATTGCACCGTGCAATGTGGAGATATTACTGTTTGTGCATTTACAATATTCATTGATTTTTGCCATTGAAAAACATGTTTTTCATATACCAGAAATGTTTGAAGCTACTGACTGAATGAAAGGAGCTGGCATCTCACTCTCTTTGAATCTTCTTTATCATGCTAGGATTAGCAGGAAAAAGCAAAAAATTTCAGAATTGCACCTTGCAATGTGGAGATATTACTGTTTGTGCATTTACAATATTCATTGATTTTTGCCATTGAAAAACATGTTTTTCATATACCAGAAATGTTTGAAGCTACTGACTGAATGAAAGGAGCTGGCATCTCACTCTCTTTGAATCTTCTTTATCATGCTAGGATTAACAGGAAAAAGCTAAAAATTTCAGAATTGCACCGTGCAATGTGGAGATATTACTGTTTGTGCTTTTACAATATTCATTGATTTTTGCCATTGAAAAACGTTTTTCATATACCAGAAATGTTTGAAGCTACTGACTGAATGAAAGGAGCTGGCATCTCACTCTCTTTGAATCTTCTTTATCATGCTAGGATTAGCAGGAAAAAGCAAAAAATTTCAGAATTGCACCTTGCAATGCGGAGATATTACTGTTTGTGCATTTACAATATTCATTGATTTTTGCCATTGAAAAACATGTTTTTCATATACCAGAAATGTTTGAAGCTACTGACTGAATGAAAGGAGCTGGCATCTCACTCTCTTTGAATCTTCTTTATCATGCTAGGATTAACAGGAAAAAGCTAAAAATTTCAGAATTGCACCGTGCAATGTGGAGATATTACTGTTTGTGCATTTACAATATTCATTGATTTTTGCCATTGAAAAACATGTTTTTCATATACCAGAAATGTTTGAAGCTACTGACTGAATGAAAGGAGCTGGCATCTCACTCTCTTTGAATCTTCTTTATCATGCTAGGATTAGCAGGAAAAAGCAAAAAATTTCAGAATTGCACCTTGCAATGTGGAGATATTACTGTTTGTGCATTTACAATATTCATTGATTTTTGCCATTGAAAAACATGTTTTTCATATACCAGAAATGTTTGAAGCTACTGATTGAATGAAAGGAGCTGGCATCTCACTCTCTTTGAATCTTCTTTATCATGCTAGGATTAACAGGAAAAAGCTAAAAATTTCAGAATTGCACCTTGCAATGTGGAGATATTACTGTTTGTGCATTTACAATATTCATTGATTTTTGCCATTGAAAAACATGTTTTTCATATACCAGAAATGTTTGAAGCTACTGACTGAATGAAAGGAGCTGGCATCTCACTCTCTTTGAATCTTCTTTATCATGCTAGGATTAACAGGAAAAAGCTAAAAATTTCAGAATTGCACCGTGCAATGTGGAGATATTACTGTTTGTGCATTTACAATATTCATTGATTTTTGCCATTGAAAAACATGTTTTTCATATACCAGAAATGTTTGAAGCTACTGACTGAATGAAAGGAGCTGGCATCTCACTCTCTTTGAATCTTCTTTATCATGCTAGGATTAACAGGAAAAAGCAAAAAATTTCAGAATTGCACCTTGCAATGTGGAGATATTACTGTTTGTGCATTTACAATATTCATTGATTTTTGCCATTGAAAAACGTTTTTCATATACCAGAAATGTTTGAAGCTACTGACTGAATGAAAGGAGCTGGCATCTCACTCTCTTTGAATCTTCTTTATCATGCTAGGATTAACAGGAAAAAGCTAAAAATTTCAGAATTGCACCGTGCAATGTGGAGATATTACTGTTTGTGCATTTACAATATTCATTGATTTTTGCCATTGAAAAACATGTTTTTCATATACCAGAAATGTTTGAAGCTACTGACTGAATGAAAGGAGCTGGCATCTCACTCTCTTTGAATCTTCTTTATCATGCTAGGATTAGCAGGAAAAAGCAAAAAATTTCAGAATTGCACCTTGCAATGTGGAGATATTACTGTTTGTGCATTTACAATATTCATTGATTTTTGCCATTGAAAAACATGTTTTTCATATACCAGAAATGTTTGAAGCTACTGACTGAATGAAAGGAGCTGGCATCTCACTCTCTTTGAATCTTCTTTATCATGCTAGGATTAACAGGAAAAAGCAAAAAATTTCAGAATTGCACCTTGCAATGTGGAGATATTACTGTTTGTGCATTTACAATATTCATTGATTTTTGCCATTGAAAAACATGTTTTTCATATACCAGAAATGTTTGAAGCTACTGACTGAATGAAAGGAGCTGGCATCTCACTCTCTTTGAATCTTCTTTATCATGCTAGGATTAGTAGGAAAAAGCTAAAAATTTCAGAATTGCACCGTGCAATGTGGAGATATTACTGTTTGTGCATTTACAATATTCATTGATTTTTGCCATTGAAAAACATGTTTTTCATATACCAGAAATGTTTGAAGCTACTGACTGAATGAAAGGAGCTGGCATCTCACTCTCTTTGAATCTTCTTTATCATGCTAGGATTAGCAGGAAAAAGCAAAAAATTTCAGAATTGCACCTTGCAATGCGGAGATATTACTGTTTGTGCATTTACAATATTCATTGATTTTTGCCATTGAAAAACATGTTTTTCATATACCAGAAATGTTTGAAGCTACTGATTGAATGAAAGGAGCTGGCATCTCACTCTCTTTGAATCTTCTTTATCATGCTAGGATTAACAGGAAAAAGCTAAAAATTTCAGAATTGCACCTTGCAATGTGGAGATATTACTGTTTGTGCATTTACAATATTCATTGATTTTTGCCATTGAAAAACATGTTTTTCATATACCAGAAATGTTTGAAGCTACTGACTGAATGAAAGGAGCTGGCATCTCACTCTCTTTGAATCTTCTTTATCATGCTAGGATTAACAGGAAAAAGCTAAAAATTTCAGAATTGCACCGTGCAATGTGGAGATATTACTGTTTGTGCATTTACAATATTCATTGATTTTTGCCATTGAAAAACATGTTTTTCATATACCAGAAATGTTTGAAGCTACTGACTGAATGAAAGGAGCTGGCATCTCACTCTCTTTGAATCTTCTTTATCATGCTAGGATTAACAGGAAAAAGCAAAAAATTTCAGAATTGCACCTTGCAATGTGGAGATATTACTGTTTGTGCATTTACAATATTCATTGATTTTTGCCATTGAAAAACGTTTTTCATATACCAGAAATGTTTGAAGCTACTGACTGAATGAAAGGAGCTGGCATCTCACTCTCTTTGAATCTTCTTTATCATGCTAGGATTAACAGGAAAAAGCTAAAAATTTCAGAATTGCACCGTGCAATGTGGAGATATTACTGTTTGTGCATTTACAATATTCATTGATTTTTGCCATTGAAAAACATGTTTTTCATATACCAGAAATGTTTGAAGCTACTGACTGAATGAAAGGAGCTGGCATCTCACTCTCTTTGAATCTTCTTTATCATGCTAGGATTAGCAGGAAAAAGCAAAAAATTTCAGAATTGCACCTTGCAATGTGGAGATATTACTGTTTGTGCATTTACAATATTCATTGATTTTTGCCATTGAAAAACATGTTTTTCATATACCAGAAATGTTTGAAGCTACTGACTGAATGAAAGGAGCTGGCATCTCACTCTCTTTGAATCTTCTTTATCATGCTAGGATTAACAGGAAAAAGCTAAAAATTTCAGAATTGCACCGTGCAATGTGGAGATATTACTGTTTGTGCTTTTACAATATTCATTGATTTTTGCCATTGAAAAACATGTTTTTCATATACCAGAAATGTTTGAAGCTACTGACTGAATGAAAGGAGCTGGCATCTCACTCTCTTTGAATCTTCTTTATCATGCTAGGATTAGCAGGAAAAAGCAAAAAATTTCAGAATTGCACCTTGCAATGCGGAGATATTACTGTTTGTGCATTTACAATATTCATTGATTTTTGCCATTGAAAAACATGTTTTTCATATACCAGAAATGTTTGAAGCTACTGACTGAATGAAAGGAGCTGGCATCTCACTCTCTTTGAATCTTCTTTATCATGCTAGGATTAACAGGAAAAAGCAAAAAATTTCAGAATTGCACCTTGCAATGTGGAGATATTACTGTTTGTGCATTTACAATATTCATTGATTTTTGCCATTGAAAAACGTTTTTCATATACCAGAAATGTTTGAAGCTACTGACTGAATGAAAGGAGCTGGCATCTCACTCTCTTTGAATCTTCTTTATCATGCTAGGATTAACAGGAAAAAGCTAAAAATTTCAGAATTGCACCGTGCAATGTGGAGATATTACTGTTTGTGCATTTACAATATTCATTGATTTTTGCCATTGAAAAACATGTTTTTCATATACCAGAAATGTTTGAAGCTACTGACTGAATGAAAGGAGCTGGCATCTCACTCTCTTTGAATCTTCTTTATCATGCTAGGATTAGCAGGAAAAAGCAAAAAATTTCAGAATTGCACCTTGCAATGTGGAGATATTACTGTTTGTGCATTTACAATATTCATTGATTTTTGCCATTGAAAAACATGTTTTTCATATACCAGAAATGTTTGAAGCTACTGACTGAAAGGAGCTGGCATCTCACTCTCTTTGAATCTTCTTTATCATGCTAGGATTAACAGGAAAAAGCTAAAAATTTCAGAATTGCACCGTGCAATGTGGAGATATTACTGTTTGTGCATTTACAATATTCATTGATTTTTGCCATTGAAAAACGTTTTTCATATACCAGAAATGTTTGAAGCTACTGACTGAATGAAAGGAGCTGGCATCTCACTCTCTTTGAATCTTCTTTATCATGCTAGGATTAGCAGGAAAAAGCAAAAAATTTCAGAATTGCACCTTGCAATGTGGAGATATTACTGTTTGTGCATTTACAATATTCATTGATTTTTGCCATTGAAAAACATGTTTTTCATATACCAGAAATGTTTGAAGCTACTGACTGAATGAAAGGAGCTGGCATCTCACTCTCTTTGAATCTTCTTTATCATGCTAGGATTAACAGGAAAAAGCAAAAAATTTCAGAATTGCACCTTGCAATGTGGAGATATTACTGTTTGTGCATTTACAATATTCATTGATTTTTGCCATTGAAAAATATGTTTTTCATATACCAGAAATGTTTGAAGCTACTGACTGAATGAAAGGAGCTGGCATCTCACTCTCTTTGAATCTTCTTTATCATGCTAGGATTAGCAGGAAAAAGCAAAAAATTTCAGAATTGCACCTTGCAATGCGGAGATATTACTGTTTGTGCATTTACAATATTCATTGATTTTTGCCATTGAAAAACATGTTTTTCATATACCAGAAATGTTTGAAGCTACTGACTGAATGAAAGGAGCTGGCATCTCACTCTCTTTGAATCTTCTTTATCATGCTAGGATTAACAGGAAAAAGCAAAAAATTTCAGAATTGCACCTTGCAATGTGGAGATATTACTGTTTGTGCATTTACAATATTCATTGATTTTTGCCATTGAAAAACGTTTTTCATATACCAGAAATGTTTGAAGCTACTGACTGAATGAAAGGAGCTGGCATCTCACTCTCTTTGAATCTTCTTTATCATGCTAGGATTAACAGGAAAAAGCTAAAAATTTCAGAATTGCACCGTGCAATGTGGAGATATTACTGTTTGTGCATTTACAATATTCATTGATTTTTGCCATTGAAAAACATGTTTTTCATATACCAGAAATGTTTGAAGCTACTGACTGAATGAAAGGAGCTGGCATCTCACTCTTTTTGAATCTTCTTTATCATGCTAGGATTAGCAGGAAAAAGCAAAAAATTTCAGAATTGCACCTTGCAATGTGGAGATATTACTGTTTGTGCATTTACAATATTCATTGATTTTTGCCATTGAAAAACATGTTTTTCATATACCAGAAATGTTTGAAGCTACTGACTGAATGAAAGGAGCTGGCATCTCACTCTCTTTGAATCTTCTTTATCATGCTAGGATTAACAGGAAAAAGCTAAAAATTTCAGAATTGCACCGTGCAATGTGGAGATATTACTGTTTGTGCATTTACAATATTCATTGATTTTTGCCATTGAAAAACGTTTTTCATATACCAGAAATGTTTGAAGCTACTGACTGAATGAAAGGAGCTGGCATCTCACTCTCTTTGAATCTTCTTTATCATGCTAGGATTAGCAGGAAAAAGCAAAAAAATTCAGAATTGCACCTTGCAATGTGGAGATATTACTGTTTGTGCATTTACAATATTCATTGATTTTTGCCATTGAAAAACATGTTTTTCATATACCAGAAATGTTTGAAGCTACTGACTGAATGAAAGGAGCTGGCATCTCACTCTCTTTGAATCTTCTTTATCATGCTAGGATTAACAGGAAAAAGCTAAAAATTTCAGAATTGCACCGTGCAATGTGGAGATATTACTGTTTGTGCATTTACAATATTCAATATCTCCACATTGCAAGGTGCAATTCTGAAATTTTTTGCTTTTTCCTGCTAATCCTAGCATGATAAAGAAGATTCAAAGAGAGTGAGATGCCAGCTCCTTTCATTCAGTCAGTAGCTTCAAACATTTCTGGTATATGAAAAACATGTTTTTCAATGGCAAAAATCAATGAATATTGTAAATGCACAAACAGTAATATCTCCACATTGCACGGTGCAATTCTGAAATTTTTAGCTTTTTCCTGTTAATCCTAGCATGATAAAGAAGATTCAAAGAGAGTGAGATGCCAGCTCCTTTCATTCAGTCAGTAGCTTCAAACATTTCTGGTATATGAAAAACATGTTCTTCAATGGCAAAAATCAATGAATATTGTAAATGCACAAACAGTAATATCTCCACATTGCAAGGTGCAATTCTGAAATTTTTTGCTTTTTCCTGTTAATCCTAGCATGATAAAGAAGATTCAAAGAGAGTGAGATGCCAGCTCCTTTCATTCAGTCAGTAGCTTCAAACATTTCTGGTATATGAAAAACATGTTTTTCAATGGCAAAAATCAATGAATATTGTAAATGCACAAACAGTAATATCTCCGCATTGCAAGGTGCAATTCTGAAATTTTTTGCTTTTTCCTGCTAATCCTAGCATGATAAAGAAGATTCAAAGAGAGTGAGATGCCAGCTCCTTTCATTCAGTCAGTAGCTTCAAACATTTCTGGTATATGAAAAACATGTTTTTCAATGGCAAAAATCAATGAATATTGTAAATGCACAAACAGTAATATCTCCACATTGCACGGTGCAATTCTGAAATTTTTAGCTTTTTCCTGTTAATCCTAGCATGATAAAGAAGATTCAAAGAGAGTGAGATGCCAGCTCCTTTCATTCAGTCAGTAGCTTCAAACATTTCTGGTATATGAAAAACATGTTTTTCAATGGCAAAAATCAATGAATATTGTAAATGCACAAACAGTAATATCTCCACATTGCACGGTGCAATTCTGAAATTTTTAGCTTTTTCCTGTTAATCCTAGCATGATAAAGAAGATTCAAAGAGAGTGAGATGCCAGCTCCTTTCATTCAGTCAGTAGCTTCAAACATTTCTGGTATATGAAAAACGTTTTTCAATGGCAAAAATCAATGAATATTGTAAATGCACAAACAGTAATATCTCCACATTGCAAGATGCAATTCTGAAATTTTTTGCTTTTTCCTGTTAATCCTAGCATGATAAAGAAGATTCAAAGAGAGTGAGATGCCAGCTCCTTTCATTCAGTCAGTAGCTTCAAACATTTCTGGTATATGAAAAACATGTTTTTCAATGGCAAAAATCAATGAATATTGTAAATGCACAAACAGTAATATCTCCGCATTGCAAGGTGCAATTCTGAAATTTTTTGCTTTTTCCTGCTAATCCTAGCATGATAAAGAAGATTCAAAGAGAGTGAGATGCCAGCTCCTTTCATTCAGTCAGTAGCTTCAAACATTTCTGGTATATGAAAAACATGTTTTTCAATGGCAAAAATCAATGAATATTGTAAATGCACAAACAGTAATATCTCCACATTGCAAGGTGCAATTCTGAAATTTTTTGCTTTTTCCTGCTAATCCTAGCATGATAAAGATTCAAAGAGAGTGAGATGCCAGCTCCTTTCATTCAGTCAGTAGCTTCAAACATTTCTGGTATATGAAAAACGTTTTTCAATGGCAAAAATCAATGAATATTGTAAATGCACAAACAGTAATATCTCCACATTGCAAGGTGCAATTCTGAAATTTTTTGCTTTTTCCTGCTAATCCTAGCATGATAAAGAAGATTCAAAGAGAGTGAGATGCCAGCTCCTTTCATTCAGTCAGTAGCTTCAAACATTTCTGGTATATGAAAAACATGTTTTTCAATGGCAAAAATCAATGAATATTGTAAATGCACAAACAGTAATATCTCCACATTGCACGGTGCAATTCTGAAATTTTTAGCTTTTTCCTGTTAATCCTAGCATGATAAAGAAGATTCAAAGAGAGTGAGATGCCAGCTCCTTTCATTCAGTCAGTAGCTTCAAACATTTCTGGTATATGAAAAACGTTTTTCAATGGCAAAAATCAATGAATATTGTAAATGCACAAACAGTAATATCTCCACATTGCAAGGTGCAATTCTGAAATTTTTTGCTTTTTCCTGTTAATCCTAGCATGATAAAGAAGATTCAAAGAGAGTGAGATGCCAGCTCCTTTCATTCAGTCAGTAGCTTCAAACATTTCTGGTATATGAAAAACATGTTTTTCAATGGCAAAAATCAATGAATATTGTAAATGCACAAACAGTAATATCTCCGCATTGCAAGGTGCAATTCTGAAATTTTTTGCTTTTTCCTGCTAATCCTAGCATGATAAAGAAGATTCAAAGAGAGTGAGATGCCAGCTCCTTTCATTCAGTCAGTAGCTTCAAACATTTCTGGTATATGAAAAACATGTTTTTCAATGGCAAAAATCAATGAATATTGTAAAAGCACAAACAGTAATATCTCCACATTGCACGGTGCAATTCTGAAATTTTTAGCTTTTTCCTGTTAATCCTAGCATGATAAAGAAGATTCAAAGAGAGTGAGATGCCAGCTCCTTTCATTCAGTCAGTAGCTTCAAACATTTCTGGTATATGAAAAACATGTTTTTCAATGGCAAAAATCAATGAATATTGTAAATGCACAAACAGTAATATCTCCACATTGCAAGGTGCAATTCTGAAATTTTTTGCTTTTTCCTGCTAATCCTAGCATGATACAGAAGATTCAAAGAGAGTGAGATGCCAGCTCCTTTCATTCAGTCAGTAGCTTCAAACATTTCTGGTATATGAAAAACATGTTTTTCAATGGCAAAAATCAATGAATATTGTAAATGCACAAACAGTAATATCTCCACATTGCACGGTGCAAATCTGAAATTTTTAGCTTTTTCCTGTTAATCCTAGCATGATAAAGAAGATTCAAAGAGAGTGAGATGCCAGCTCCTTTCATTCAGTCAGTAGCTTCAAACATTTCTGGTATATGAAAAACATGTTTTTCAATGGCAAAAATCAATGAATATTGTAAATGCACAAACAGTAATATCTCCACATTGCAAGGTGCAATTCTGAAATTTTTTGCTTTTTCCTGTTAATCCTAGCATGATAAAGAAGATTCAAAGAGAGTGAGATGCCAGCTCCTTTCATTCAGTCAGTAGCTTCAAACATTTCTGGTATATGAAAAACATGTTTTTCAATGGCAAAAATCAATGAATATTGTAAATGCACAAACAGTAATATCTCCACATTGCACGGTGCAATTCTGAAATTTTTAGCTTTTTCCTGTTAATCCTAGCATGATAAAGAAGATTCAAAGAGAGTGAGATGCCAGCTCCTTTCATTCAGTCAGTAGCTTCAAACATTTCTGGTATATGAAAAACATGTTTTTCAATGGCAAAAATCAATGAATATTGTAAATGCACAAACAGTAATATCTCCACATTGCAAGGTGCAATTCTGAAATTTTTTGCTTTTTCCTGCTAATCCTAGCATGATAAAGAAGATTCAAAGAGAGTGAGATGCCAGCTCCTTTCATTCAGTCAGTAGCTTCAAACATTTCTGGTATATGAAAAACATGTTTTTCAATGGCAAAAATCAATGAATATTGTAAATGCACAAACAGTAATATCTCCACATTGCAAGGTGCAATTCTGAAATTTTTTGCTTTTTCCTGTTAATTCTAGCATGATAAAGAAGATTCAAAGAGAGTGAGATGCCAGCTCCTTTCATTCAGTCAGTAGCTTCAAACATTTCTGGTATATGAAAAACATGTTTTTCAATGGCAAAAATCAATGAATATTGTAAATGCACAAACAGTAATATCTCCACATTGCAAGGTGCAATTCTGAAATTTTTTGCTTTTTCCTGCTAATCCTAGCATGATAAAGAAGATTCAAAGAGAGTGAGATGCCAGCTCCTTTCATTCAGTCAGTAGCTTCAAACATTTCTGGTATATGAAAAACGTTTTTCAATGGCAAAAATCAATGAATATTGTAAATGCACAAACAGTAATATCTCCACATTGCAAGGTGCAATTCTGAAATTTTTTGCTTTTTCCTGTTAATCCTAGCATGATAAAGAAGATTCAAAGAGAGTGAGATGCCAGCTCCTTTCATTCAATCAGTAGCTTCAAACATTTCTGGTATATGAAAAACATGTTTTTCAATGGCAAAAATCAATGAATATTGTAAATGCACAAACAGTAATATCTCCGCATTGCAAGGTGCAATTCTGAAATTTTTTGCTTTTTCCTGCTAATCCTAGCATGATAAAGAAGATTCAAAGAGAGTGAGATGCCAGCTCCTTTCATTCAGTCAGTAGCTTCAAACATTTCTGGTATATGAAAAACATGTTTTTCAATGGCAAAAATCAATGAATATTGTAAATGCACAAACAGTAATATCTCCACATTGCAAGGTGCAATTCTGAAATTTTTTGCTTTTTCCTGTTAATCCTAGCATGATAAAGAAGATTCAAAGAGAGTGAGATGCCAGCTCCTTTCATTCAGTCAGTAGCTTCAAACATTTCTGGTATATGAAAAACATGTTTTTCAATGGCAAAAATCAATGAATATTGTAAATGCACAAACAGTAATATCTCCACATTGCAAGGTGCAATTCTGAAATTTTTTGCTTTTTCCTGCTAATCCTAGCATGATAAAGAAGATTCAAAGAGAGTGAGATGCCAGCTCCTTTCATTCAATCAGTAGCTTCAAACATTTCTGGTATATGAAAAACATGTTTTTCAATGGCAAAAATCAATGAATATTGTAAATGCACAAACAGTAATATCTCCGCATTGCAAGGTGCAATTCTGAAATTTTTTGCTTTTTCCTGCTAATCCTAGCATGATAAAGAAGATTCAAAGAGAGTGAGATGCCAGCTCCTTTCATTCAGTCAGTAGCTTCAAACATTTCTGGTATATGAAAAACATGTTTTTCAATGGCAAAAATCAATGAATATTGTAAATGCACAAACAGTAATATCTCCACATTGCACGGTGCAATTCTGAAATTTTTAGCTTTTTCCTGCTAATCCTAGCATGATAAAGAAGATTCAAAGAGAGTGAGATGCCAGCTCCTTTCATTCAGTCAGTAGCTTCAAACATTTCTGGTATATGAAAAACATGTTTTTCAATGGCAAAAATCAATGAATATTGTAAATGCACAAACAGTAATATCTCCACATTGCAAGGTGCAATTCTGAAATTTTTTGCTTTTTCCTGCTAATCCTAGCATGATAAAGAAGATTCAAAGAGAGTGAGATGCCAGCTCCTTTCATTCAGTCAGTAGCTTCAAACATTTCTGGTATATGAAAAACATGTTTTTCAATGGCAAAAATCAATGAATATTGTAAATGCACAAACAGTAATATCTCCACATTGCACGGTGCAATTCTGAAATTTTTACCTTTTTCCTGTTAATCCTAGCATGATAAAGAAGATTCAAAGAGAGTGAGATGCCAGCTCCTTTCATTCAGTCAGTAGCTTCAAACATTTCTGGTATATGAAAAACATGTTTTTCAATGGCAAAAATCAATGAATATTGTAAATGCACAAACAGTAATATCTCCACATTGCAAGGTGCAATTCTGAAATTTTTTGCTTTTTCCTGTTAATCCTAGCATGATAAAGAAGATTCAAAGAGAGTGAGATGCCAGCTCCTTTCATTCAGTCAGTAGCTTCAAACATTTCTGGTATATGAAAAACATGTTTTTCAATGGCAAAAATCAATGAATATTGTAAATGCACAAACAGTAATATCTCCACATTGCAAGGTGCAATTCTGAAATTTTTTGCTTTTTCCTGCTAATCCTAGCATGATAAAGAAGATTCAAAGAGAGTGAGATGCCAGCTCCTTTCATTCAGTCAGTAGCTTCAAATATTTCTGGTATATGAAAAACGTTTTTCAATGGCAAAAATCAATGAATATTGTAAATGCACAAACAGTAATATCTCCACATTGCAAGGTGCAATTCTGAAATTTTTTGCTTTTTCCTGCTAATCCTAGCATGATAAAGAAGATTCAAAGAGAGTGAGATGCCAGCTCCTTTCATTCAGTCAGTAGCTTCAAACATTTCTGGTATATGAAAAACATGTTTTTCAATGGCAAAAATCAATGAATATTGTAAATGCACAAACAGTAATATCTCCGCATTGCAAGGTGCAATTCTGAAATTTTTTGCTTTTTCCTGCTAATCCTAGCATGATAAAGAAGATTCAAAGAGAGTGAGATGCCAGCTCCTTTCATTCAGTCAGTAGCTTCAAACATTTCTGGTATATGAAAAACATGTTTTTCAATGGCAAAAATCAATGAATATTGTAAATGCACAAACAGTAATATCTCCACATTGCAAGGTGCAATTCTGAAATTTTTTGCTTTTTCCTGCTAATCCTAGCATGATAAAGATTCAAAGAGAGTGAGATGCCAGCTCCTTTCATTCAGTCAGTAGCTTCAAACATTTCTGGTATATGAAAAACGTTTTTCAATGGCAAAAATCAATGAATATTGTAAATGCACAAACAGTAATATCTCCACATTGCAAGGTGCAATTCTGAAATTTTTTGCTTTTTCCTGCTAATCCTAGCATGATAAAGAAGATTCAAAGAGAGTGAGATGCCAGCTCCTTTCATTCAGTCAGTAGCTTCAAACATTTCTGGTATATGAAAAACGTTTTTCAATGGCAAAAATCAATGAATATTGTAAATGCACAAACAGTAATATCTCCACATTGCAAGGTGCAATTCTGAAATTTTTTGCTTTTTCCTGTTAATCCTAGCATGATAAAGAAGATTCAAAGAGAGTGAGATGCCAGCTCCTTTCATTCAGTCAGTAGCTTCAAACATTTCTGGTATATGAAAAACATGTTTTTCAATGGCAAAAATCAATGAATATTGTAAATGCACAAACAGTAATATCTCCGCATTGCAAGGTGCAATTCTGAAATTTTTTGCTTTTTCCTGCTAATCCTAGCATGATAAAGAAGATTCAAAGAGAGTGAGATGCCAGCTCCTTTCATTCAGTCAGTAGCTTCAAACATTTCTGGTATATGAAAAACATGTTTTTCAATGGCAAAAATCAATGAATATTGTAAAAGCACAAACAGTAATATCTCCACATTGCACGGTGCAATTCTGAAATTTTTAGCTTTTTCCTGTTAATCCTAGCATGATAAAGAAGATTCAAAGAGAGTGAGATGCCAGCTCCTTTCATTCAGTCAGTAGCTTCAAACATTTCTGGTATATGAAAAACATGTTTTTCAATGGCAAAAATCAATGAATATTGTAAATGCACAAACAGTAATATCTCCACATTGCAAGGTGCAATTCTGAAATTTTTTGCTTTTTCCTGCTAATCCTAGCATGATACAGAAGATTCAAAGAGAGTGAGATGCCAGCTCCTTTCATTCAGTCAGTAGCTTCAAACATTTCTGGTATATGAAAAACATGTTTTTCAATGGCAAAAATCAATGAATATTGTAAATGCACAAACAGTAATATCTCCACATTGCACGGTGCAATTCTGAAATTTTTAGCTTTTTCCTGTTAATCCTAGCATGATAAAGAAGATTCAAAGAGAGTGAGATGCCAGCTCCTTTCATTCAGTCAGTAGCTTCAAACATTTCTGGTATATGAAAAACATGTTTTTCAATGGCAAAAATCAATGAATATTGTAAATGCACAAACAGTAATATCTCCACATTGCAAGGTGCAATTCTGAAATTTTTTGCTTTTTCCTGTTAATCCTAGCATGATAAAGAAGATTCAAAGAGAGTGAGATGCCAGCTCCTTTCATTCAGTCAGTAGCTTCAAACATTTCTGGTATATGAAAAACATGTTTTTCAATGGCAAAAATCAATGAATATTGTAAATGCACAAACAGTAATATCTCCACATTGCACGGTGCAATTCTGAAATTTTTAGCTTTTTCCTGTTAATCCTAGCATGATAAAGAAGATTCAAAGAGAGTGAGATGCCAGCTCCTTTCATTCAGTCAGTAGCTTCAAACATTTCTGGTATATGAAAAACATGTTTTTCAATGGCAAAAATCAATGAATATTGTAAATGCACAAACAGTAATATCTCCACATTGCAAGGTGCAATTCTGAAATTTTTTGCTTTTTCCTGCTAATCCTAGCATGATAAAGAAGATTCAAAGAGAGTGAGATGCCAGCTCCTTTCATTCAGTCAGTAGCTTCAAACATTTCTGGTATATGAAAAACATGTTTTTCAATGGCAAAAATCAATGAATATTGTAAATGCACAAACAGTAATATCTCCACATTGCAAGGTGCAATTCTGAAATTTTTTGCTTTTTCCTGTTAATCCTAGCATGATAAAGAAGATTCAAAGAGAGTGAGATGCCAGCTCCTTTCATTCAGTCAGTAGCTTCAAACATTTCTGGTATATGAAAAACATGTTTTTCAATGGCAAAAATCAATGAATATTGTAAATGCACAAACAGTAATATCTCCACATTGCAAGGTGCAATTCTGAAATTTTTTGCTTTTTCCTGCTAATCCTAGCATGATAAAGAAGATTCAAAGAGAGTGAGATGCCAGCTCCTTTCATTCAGTCAGTAGCTTCAAACATTTCTGGTATATGAAAAACGTTTTTCAATGGCAAAAATCAATGAATATTGTAAATGCACAAACAGTAATATCTCCACATTGCAAGGTGCAATTCTGAAATTTTTTGCTTTTTCCTGTTAATCCTAGCATGATAAAGAAGATTCAAAGAGAGTGAGATGCCAGCTCCTTTCATTCAATCAGTAGCTTCAAACATTTCTGGTATATGAAAAACATGTTTTTCAATGGCAAAAATCAATGAATATTGTAAATGCACAAACAGTAATATCTCCGCATTGCAAGGTGCAATTCTGAAATTTTTTGCTTTTTCCTGCTAATCCTAGCATGATAAAGAAGATTCAAAGAGAGTGAGATGCCAGCTCCTTTCATTCAGTCAGTAGCTTCAAACATTTCTGGTATATGAAAAACATGTTTTTCAATGGCAAAAATCAATGAATATTGTAAATGCACAAACAGTAATATCTCCACATTGCAAGGTGCAATTCTGAAATTTTTTGCTTTTTCCTGTTAATCCTAGCATGATAAAGAAGATTCAAAGAGAGTGAGATGCCAGCTCCTTTCATTCAGTCAGTAGCTTCAAACATTTCTGGTATATGAAAAACATGTTTTTCAATGGCAAAAATCAATGAATATTGTAAATGCACAAACAGTAATATCTCCACATTGCAAGGTGCAATTCTGAAATTTTTTGCTTTTTCCTGCTAATCCTAGCATGATAAAGAAGATTCAAAGAGAGTGAGATGCCAGCTCCTTTCATTCAGTCAGTAGCTTCAAACATTTCTGGTATATGAAAAACGTTTTTCAATGGCAAAAATCAATGAATATTGTAAATGCACAAACAGTAATATCTCCACATTGCAAGGTGCAATTCTGAAATTTTTTGCTTTTTCCTGTTAATCCTAGCATGATAAAGAAGATTCAAAGAGAGTGAGATGCCAGCTCCTTTCATTCAATCAGTAGCTTCAAACATTTCTGGTATATGAAAAACATGTTTTTCAATGGCAAAAATCAATGAATATTGTAAATGCACAAACAGTAATATCTCCGCATTGCAAGGTGCAATTCTGAAATTTTTAGCTTTTTCCTGTTAATCCTAGCATGATAAAGAAGATTCAAAGAGAGTGAGATGCCAGCTCCTTTCATTCAGTCAGTAGCTTCAAACATTTCTGGTATATGAAAAACATGTTTTTCAATGGCAAAAATCAATGAATATTGTAAATGCACAAACAGTAATATCTCCACATTGCACGGTGCAATTCTGAAATTTTTAGCTTTTTCCTGCTAATCCTAGCATGATAAAGAAGATTCAAAGAGAGTGAGATGCCAGCTCCTTTCATTCAGTAAGTAGCTTCAAACATTTCTGGTATATGAAAAACATGTTTTTCAATGGCAAAAATCAATGAATATTGTAAATGCACAAACAGTAATATCTCCACATTGCAAGGTGCAATTCTGAAATTTTTTGCTTTTTCCTGCTAATCCTAGCATGATAAAGAAGATTCAAAGAGAGTGAGATGCCAGCTCCTTTCATTCAGTCAGTAGCTTCAAACATTTCTGGTATATGAAAAACATGTTTTTCAATGGCAAAAATCAATGAATATTGTAAATGCACAAACAGTAATATCTCCACATTGCACGGTGCAATTCTGAAATTTTTAGCTTTTTCCTGTTAATCCTAGCATGATAAAGAAGATTCAAAGAGAGTGAGATGCCAGCTCCTTTCATTCAGTCAGTAGCTTCAAACATTTCTGGTATATGAAAAACATGTTTTTCAATGGCAAAAATCAATGAATATTGTAAATGCACAAACAGTAATATCTCCACATTGCACGGTGCAATTCTGAAATTTTTACCTTTTTCCTGTTAATCCTAGCATGATAAAGAAGATTCAAAGAGAGTGAGATGCCAGCTCCTTTCATTCAGTCAGTAGCTTCAAACATTTCTGGTATATGAAAAACATGTTTTTCAATGGCAAAAATCAATGAATATTGTAAATGCACAAACAGTAATATCTCCACATTGCAAGGTGCAATTCTGAAATTTTTTGCTTTTTCCTGTTAATCCTAGCATGATAAAGAAGATTCAAAGAGAGTGAGATGCCAGCTCCTTTCATTCAGTCAGTAGCTTCAAACATTTCTGGTATATGAAAAACATGTTTTTCAATGGCAAAAATCAATGAATATTGTAAATGCACAAACAGTAATATCTCCACATTGCAAGGTGCAATTCTGAAATTTTTTGCTTTTTCCTGCTAATCCTAGCATGATAAAGAAGATTCAAAGAGAGTGAGATGCCAGCTCCTTTCATTCAGTCAGTAGCTTCAAACATTTCTGGTATATGAAAAACGTTTTTCAATGGCAAAAATCAATGAATATTGTAAATGCACAAACAGTAATATCTCCACATTGCAAGGTGCAATTCTGAAATTTTTTGCTTTTTCCTGCTAATCCTAGCATGATAAAGAAGATTCAAAGAGAGTGAGATGCCAGCTCCTTTCATTCAGTCAGTAGCTTCAAACATTTCTGGTATATGAAAAACATGTTTTTCAATGGCAAAAATCAATGAATATTGTAAATGCACAAACAGTAATATCTCCACATTGCACGGTGCAATTCTGAAATTTTTAGCTTTTTCCTGTTAATCCTAGCATGATAAAGAAGATTCAAAGAGAGTGAGATGCCAGCTCCTTTCATTCAGTCAGTAGCTTCAAACATTTCTGGTATATGAAAAACATGTTTTTCAATGGCAAAAATCAATGAATATTGTAAATGCACAAACAGTAATATCTCCACATTGCAAGGTGCAATTCTGAATTTTTTTGCTTTTTCCTGTTAATCCTAGCATGATAAAGAAGATTCAAAGAGAGTGAGATGCCAGCTCCTTTCATTCAGTCAGTAGCTTCAAACATTCCTGGTATATGAAAAACATGTTTTTCAATGGCAAAAATCAATGAATATTGTAAATGCACAAACAGTAATATCTCCACATTGCAAGGTGCAATTCTGAAATTTTTTGCTTTTTCCTGCTAATCCTAGCATGATAAAGAAGATTCAAAGAGAGTGAGATGCCAGCTCCTTTCATTCAGTCAGTAGCTTCAAACATTTCTGGTATATGAAAAACGTTTTTCAATGGCAAAAATCAATGAATATTGTAAATGCACAAACAGTAATATCTCCACATTGCACGGTGCAATTCTGAAATTTTTAGCTTTTTCCTGTTAATCCTAGCATGATAAAGAAGATTCAAAGAGAGTGAGATGCCAGCTCCTTTCATTCAGTCAGTAGCTTCAAACATTTCTGGTATATGAAAAACGTTTTTCAATGGCAAAAATCAATGAATATTGTAAATGCACAAACAGTAATATCTCCACATTGCAAGGTGCAATTCTGAAATTTTTTGCTTTTTCCTGTTAATCCTAGCATGATAAAGAAGATTCAAAGAGAGTGAGATGCCAGCTCCTTTCATTCAGTCAGTAGCTTCAAACATTTCTGGTATATGAAAAACATGTTTTTCAATGGCAAAAATCAATGAATATTGTAAATGCACAAACAGTAATATCTCCGCATTGCAAGGTGCAATTCTGAAATTTTTTGCTTTTTCCTGCTAATCCTAGCATGATAAAGAAGATTCAAAGAGAGTGAGATGCCAGCTCCTTTCATTCAGTCAGTAGCTTCAAACATTTCTGGTATATGAAAAACATGTTTTTCAATGGCAAAAATCAATGAATATTGTAAATGCACAAACAGTAATATCTCCACATTGCACGGTGCAATTCTGAAATTTTTAGCTTTTTCCTGTTAATCCTAGCATGATAAAGAAGATTCAAAGAGAGTGAGATGCCAGCTCCTTTCATTCAGTCAGTAGCTTCAAACATTTCTGGTATATGAAAAACATGTTTTTCAATGGCAAAAATCAATGAATATTGTAAATGCACAAACAGTAATATCTCCACATTGCAAGGTGCAATTCTGAAATTTTTTGCTTTTTCCTGCTAATCCTAGCATGATAAAGAAGATTCAAAGAGAGTGAGATGCCAGCTCCTTTCATTCAGTCAGTAGCTTCAAACATTTCTGGTATATGAAAAACATGTTTTTCAATGGCAAAAATCAATGAATATTGTAAATGCACAAACAGTAATATCTCCACATTGCAAGGTGCAATTCTGAAATTTTTTGCTTTTTCCTGTTAATCCTAGCATGATAAAGAAGATTCAAAGAGAGTGAGATGCCAGCTCCTTTCATTCAGTCAGTAGCTTCAAACATTTCTGGTATATGAAAAACGTTTTTCAATGGCAAAAATCAATGAATATTGTAAATGCACAAACAGTAATATCTCCACATTGCAAGGTGCAATTCTGAAATTTTTTGCTTTTTCCTGCTAATCCTAGCATGATAAAGAAGATTCAAAGAGAGTGAGATGCCAGCTCCTTTCATTCAGTCAGTAGCTTCAAACATTTCTGGTATATGAAAAACGTTTTTCAATGGCAAAAATCAATGAATATTGTAAATGCACAAACAGTAATATCTCCACATTGCAAGGTGCAATTCTGAAATTTTTTGCTTTTTCCTGTTAATCCTAGCATGATAAAGAAGATTCAAAGAGAGTGAGATGCCAGCTCCTTTCATTCAGTCAGTAGCTTCAAACATTTCTGGTATATGAAAAACATGTTTTTCAATGGCAAAAATCAATGAATATTGTAAATGCACAAACAGTAATATCTCCGCATTGCAAGGTGCAATTCTGAAATTTTTTGCTTTTTCCTGCTAATCCTAGCATGATAAAGAAGATTCAAAGAGAGTGAGATGCCAGCTCCTTTCATTCAGTCAGTAGCTTCAAACATTTCTGGTATATGAAAAACATGTTTTTCAATGGCAAAAATCAATGAATATTGTAAATGCACAAACAGTAATATCTCCACATTGCACGGTGCAATTCTGAAATTTTTAGCTTTTTCCTGTTAATCCTAGCATGATAAAGAAGATTCAAAGAGAGTGAGATGCCAGCTCCTTTCATTCAGTCAGTAGCTTCAAACATTTCTGGTATATGAAAAACATGTTTTTCAATGGCAAAAATCAATGAATATTGTAAATGCACAAACAGTAATATCTCCACATTGCAAGGTGCAATTCTGAAATTTTTTGCTTTTTCCTGCTAATCCTAGCATGATAAAGAAGATTCAAAGAGAGTGAGATGCCAGCTCCTTTCATTCAGTCAGTAGCTTCAAACATTTCTGGTATATGAAAAACATGTTTTTCAATGGCAAAAATCAATGAATATTGTAAATGCACAAACAGTAATATCTCCACATTGCACGGTGCAATTCTGAAATTTTTTGCTTTTTCCTGTTAATCCTAGCATGATAAAGAAGATTCAAAGAGAGTGAGATGCCAGCTCCTTTCATTCAGTCAGTAGCTTCAAACATTTCTGGTATATGAAAAACATGTTTTTCAATGGCAAAAATCAATGAATATTGTAAATGCACAAACAGTAATATCTCCACATTGCACGGTGCAATTCTGAAATTTTTAGCTTTTTCCTGTTAATCCTAGCATGATAAAGAAGATTCAAAGAGAGTGAGATGCCAGCTCCTTTCATTCAGTCAGTAGCTTCAAACATTTCTGGTATATGAAAAACATGTTTTTCAATGGCAAAAATCAATGAATATTGTAAATGCACAAACAGTAATATCTCCACATTGCAAGGTGCAATTCTGAAATTTTTTGCTTTTTCCTGCTAATCCTAGCATGATAAAGAAGATTCAAAGAGAGTGAGATGCCAGCTCCTTTCATTCAGTCAGTAGCTTCAAACATTTCTGGTATATGAAAAACGTTTTTCAATGGCAAAAATCAATGAATATTGTAAATGCACAAACAGTAATATCTCCACATTGCACGGTGCAATTCTGAAATTTTTAGCTTTTTCCTGTTAATCCTAGCATGATAAAGAAGATTCAAAGAGAGTGAGATGCCAGCTCCTTTCATTCAGTCAGTAGCTTCAAACATTTCTGGTATATGAAAAACATGTTTTTCAATGGCAAAAATCAATGAATATTGTAAATGCACAAACAGTAATATCTCCACATTGCAAGGTGCAATTCTGAAATTTTTTGCTTTTTCCTGTTAATCCTAGCATGATAAAGAAGATTCAAAGAGAGTGAGATGCCAGCTCCTTTCATTCAGTCAGTAGCTTCAAACATTTCTGGTATATGAAAAACATGTTTTTCAATGGCAAAAATCAATGAATATTGTAAATGCACAAACAGTAATATCTCCACATTGCAAGGTGCAATTCTGAAATTTTTTGCTTTTTCCTGCTAATCCTAGCATGATAAAGAAGATTCAAAGAGAGTGAGATGCCAGCTCCTTTCATTCAGTCAGTAGCTTCAAACATTTCTGGTATATGAAAAACATGTTTTTCAATGGCAAAAATCAATGAATATTGTAAATGCACAAACAGTAATATCTCCACATTGCACGGTGCAATTCTGAAATTTTTTGCTTTTTCCTGTTAATCCTAGCATGATAAAGAAGATTCAAAGAGAGTGAGATGCCAGCTCCTTTCATTCAGTCAGTAGCTTCAAACATTTCTGGTATATGAAAAACATGTTTTTCAATGGCAAAAATCAATGAATATTGTAAATGCACAAACAGTAATATCTCCACATTGCACGGTGCAATTCTGAAATTTTTAGCTTTTTCCTGTTAATCCTAGCATGATAAAGAAGATTCAAAGAGAGTGAGATGCCAGCTCCTTTCATTCAGTCAGTAGCTTCAAACATTTCTGGTATATGAAAAACATGTTTTTCAATGGCAAAAATCAATGAATATTGTAAATGCACAAACAGTAATATCTCCACATTGCAAGGTGCAATTCTGAAATTTTTTGCTTTTTCCTGCTAATCCTAGCATGATAAAGAAGATTCAAAGAGAGTGAGATGCCAGCTCCTTTTATTCAGTCAGTAGCTTCAAACATTTCTGGTATATGAAAAACGTTTTTCAATGGCAAAAATCAATGAATATTGTAAATGCACAAACAGTAATATCTCCACATTGCACGGTGCAATTCTGAAATTTTTAGCTTTTTCCTGTTAATCCTAGCATGATAAAGAAGATTCAAAGAGAGTGAGATGCCAGCTCCTTTCATTCAGTCAGTAGCTTCAAACATTTCTGGTATATGAAAAACATGTTTTTCAATGGCAAAAATCAATGAATATTGTAAATGCACAAACAGTAATATCTCCACATTGCAAGGTGCAATTCTGAAATTTTTTGCTTTTTCCTGTTAATCCTAGCATGATAAAGAAGATTCAAAGAGAGTGAGATGCCAGCTCCTTTCATTCAGTCAGTAGCTTCAAACATTTCTGGTATATGAAAAACATGT
The DNA here is from genome assembly GCF_046119375.1 of Phyllobates terribilis. NCBI lineage: Eukaryota > Metazoa > Chordata > Amphibia > Anura > Dendrobatidae > Phyllobates > Phyllobates terribilis. The sequence continues at coordinate 55,540 of NW_027366476.1, forward strand.
TTTTCAATGGCAAAAATCAATGAATATTGTAAATGCACAAACAGTAATATCTCCGCATTGCAAGGTGCAATTCTGAAATTTTTTGCTTTTTCCTGCTAATCCTAGCATGATAAAGAAGATTCAAAGAGAGTGAGATGCCAGCTCCTTTCATTCAGTCAGTAGCTTCAAACATTTCTGGTATATGAAAAACATGTTTTTCAATGGCAAAAATCAATGAATATTGTAAATGCACAAACAGTAATATCTCCACATTGCAAGGTGCAATTCTGAAATTTTTTGCTTTTTCCTGTTAATCCTAGCATGATAAAGAAGATTCAAAGAGAGTGAGATGCCAGCTCCTTTCATTCAGTCAGTAGCTTCAAACATTTCTGGTATATGAAAAACATGTTTTTCAATGGCAAAAATCAATGAATATTGTAAATGCACAAACAGTAATATCTCCACATTGCAAGGTGCAATTCTGAAATTTTTTGCTTTTTCCTGCTAATCCTAGCATGATAAAGAAGATTCAAAGAGAGTGAGATGCCAGCTCCTTTCATTCAGTCAGTAGCTTCAAACATTTCTGGTATATGAAAAACGTTTTTCAATGGCAAAAATCAATGAATATTGTAAATGCACAAACAGTAATATCTCCACATTGCACGGTGCAATTCTGAAATTTTTAGCTTTTTCCTGTTAATCCTAGCATGATAAAGAAGATTCAAAGAGAGTGAGATGCCAGCTCCTTTCATTCAGTCAGTAGCTTCAAACATTTCTGGTATATGAAAAACATGTTTTTCAATGGCAAAAATCAATGAATATTGTAAATGCACAAACAGTAATATCTCCACATTGCAAGGTGCAATTCTGAAATTTTTTGCTTTTTCCTGCTAATCCTAGCATGATAAAGAAGATTCAAAGAGAGTGAGATGCCAGCTCCTTTCATTCAGTCAGTAGCTTCAAACATTTCTGGTATATGAAAAACATGTTTTTCAATGGCAAAAATCAATGAATATTGTAAATGCACAAACAGTAATATCTCCACATTGCACGGTGCAATTCTGAAATTTTTAGCTTTTTCCTGTTAATCCTAGCATGATAAAGAAGATTCAAAGAGAGTGAGATGCCAGCTCCTTTCATTCAGTCAGTAGCTTCAAACATTTCTGGTATATGAAAAACGTTTTTCAATGGCAAAAATCAATGAATATTGTAAATGCACAAACAGTAATATCTCCACATTGCACGGTGCAATTCTGAAATTTTTAGCTTTTTCCTGTTAATCCTAGCATGATAAAGAAGATTCAAAGAGAGTGAGATGCCAGCTCCTTTCATTCAGTCAGTAGCTTCAAACATTTCTGGTATATGAAAAACATGTTTTTCAATGGCAAAAATCAATGAATATTGTAAATGCACAAACAGTAATATCTCCACATTGCAAGGTGCAATTCTGAAATTTTTTGCTTTTTCCTGCTAATCCTAGCATGATAAAGAAGATTCAAAGAGAGTGAGATGCCAGCTCCTTTCATTCAGTCAGTAGCTTCAAACATTTCTGGTATATGAAAAACATGTTTTTCAATGGCAAAAATCAATGAATATTGTAAATGCACAAACAGTAATATCTCCACATTGCACGGTGCAATTCTGAAATTTTTAGCTTTTTCCTGTTAATCCTAGCATGATAAAGAAGATTCAAAGAGAGTGAGATGCCAGCTCCTTTCATTCAGTCAGTAGCTTCAAACATTTCTGGTATATGAAAAACGTTTTTCAATGGCAAAAATCAATGAATATTGTAAATGCACAAACAGTAATATCTCCACATTGCAAGGTGCAATTCTGAAATTTTTTGCTTTTTCCTGTTAATCCTAGCATGATAAAGAAGATTCAAAGAGAGTGAGATGCCAGCTCCTTTCATTCAGTCAGTAGCTTCAAACATTTCTGGTATATGAAAAACATGTTTTTCAATGGCAAAAATCAATGAATATTGTAAATGCACAAACAGTAATATCTCCACATTGCACGGTGCAATTCTGAAATTTTTAGCTTTTTCCTGTTAATCCTAGCATGATAAAGAAGATTCAAAGAGAGTGAGATGCCAGCTCCTTTCATTCAGTCAGTAGCTTCAAACATTTCTGGTATATGAAAAACATGTTTTTCAATGGCAAAAATCAATGAATATTGTAAATGCACAAACAGTAATATCTCCACATTGCAAGGTGCAATTCTGAAATTTTTTGCTTTTTCCTGCTAATCCTAGCATGATAAAGAAGATTCAAAGAGAGTGAGATGCCAGCTCCTTTCATTCAGTCAGTAGCTTCAAACATTTCTGGTATATGAAAAACATGTTTTTCAATGGCAAAAATCAATGAATATTGTAAATGCACAAACAGTAATATCTCCACATTGCACGGTGCAATTCTGAAATTTTTAGCTTTTTCCTGTTAATCCTAGCATGATAAAGAAGATTCAAAGAGAGTGAGATGCCAGCTCCTTTCATTCAGTCAGTAGCTTCAAACATTTCTGGTATATGAAAAACATGTTTTTCAATGGCAAAAATCAATGAATATTGTAAATGCACAAACAGTAATATCTCCACATTGCAAGGTGCAATTCTGAAATTTTTTGCTTTTTCCTGCTAATCCTAGCATGATAAAGAAGATTCAAAGAGAGTGAGATGCCAGCTCCTTTCATTCAGTCAGTAGCTTCAAACATTTCTGGTATATGAAAAACGTTTTTCAATGGCAAAAATCAATGAATATTGTAAATGCACAAACAGTAATATCTCCACATTGCACGGTGCAATTCTGAAATTTTTAGCTTTTTCCTGTTAATCCTAGCATGATAAAGAAGATTCAAAGAGAGTGAGATGCCAGCTCCTTTCATTCAGTCAGTAGCTTCAAACATTTCTGGTATATGAAAAACATGTTTTTCAATGGCAAAAATCAATGAATATTGTAAATGCACAAACAGTAATATCTCCACATTGCAAGGTGCAATTCTGAAATTTTTTGCTTTTTCCTGTTAATCCTAGCATGATAAAGAAGATTCAAAGAGAGTGAGATGCCAGCTCCTTTCATTCAGTCAGTAGCTTCAAACATTTCTGGTATATGAAAAACATGTTTTTCAATGGCAAAAATCAATGAATATTGTAAATGCACAAACAGTAATATCTCCGCATTGCAAGGTGCAATTCTGAAATTTTTTGCTTTTTCCTGCTAATCCTAGCATGATAAAGAAGATTCAAAGAGAGTGAGATGCCAGCTCCTTTCATTCAGTCAGTAGCTTCAAACATTTCTGGTATATGAAAAACATGTTTTTCAATGGCAAAAATCAATGAATATTGTAAATGCACAAACAGTAATATCTCCACATTGCAAGGTGCAATTCTGAAATTTTTTGCTTTTTCCTGTTAATCCTAGCATGATAAAGAAGATTCAAAGAGAGTGAGATGCCAGCTCCTTTCATTCAGTCAGTAGCTTCAAACATTTCTGGTATATGAAAAACATGTTTTTCAATGGCAAAAATCAATGAATATTGTAAATGCACAAACAGTAATATCTCCACATTGCAAGGTGCAATTCTGAAATTTTTTGCTTTTTCCTGCTAATCCTAGCATGATAAAGAAGATTCAAAGAGAGTGAGATGCCAGCTCCTTTCATTCAGTCAGTAGCTTCAAACATTTCTGGTATATGAAAAACGTTTTTCAATGGCAAAAATCAATGAATATTGTAAATGCACAAACAGTAATATCTCCACATTGCACGGTGCAATTCTGAAATTTTTAGCTTTTTCCTGTTAATCCTAGCATGATAAAGAAGATTCAAAGAGAGTGAGATGCCAGCTCCTTTCATTCAGTCAGTAGCTTCAAACATTTCTGGTATATGAAAAACATGTTTTTCAATGGCAAAAATCAATGAATATTGTAAATGCACAAACAGTAATATCTCCACATTGCAAGGTGCAATTCTGAAATTTTTTGCTTTTTCCTGCTAATCCTAGCATGATAAAGAAGATTCAAAGAGAGTGAGATGCCAGCTCCTTTCATTCAGTCAGTAGCTTCAAACATTTCTGGTATATGAAAAACATGTTTTTCAATGGCAAAAATCAATGAATATTGTAAATGCACAAACAGTAATATCTCCACATTGCACGGTGCAATTCTGAAATTTTTAGCTTTTTCCTGTTAATCCTAGCATGATAAAGAAGATTCAAAGAGAGTGAGATGCCAGCTCCTTTCATTCAGTCAGTAGCTTCAAACATTTCTGGTATATGAAAAACGTTTTTCAATGGCAAAAATCAATGAATATTGTAAATGCACAAACAGTAATATCTCCACATTGCACGGTGCAATTCTGAAATTTTTAGCTTTTTCCTGTTAATCCTAGCATGATAAAGAAGATTCAAAGAGAGTGAGATGCCAGCTCCTTTCATTCAGTCAGTAGCTTCAAACATTTCTGGTATATGAAAAACATGTTTTTCAATGGCAAAAATCAATGAATATTGTAAATGCACAAACAGTAATATCTCCACATTGCAAGGTGCAATTCTGAAATTTTTTGCTTTTTCCTGCTAATCCTAGCATGATAAAGAAGATTCAAAGAGAGTGAGATGCCAGCTCCTTTCATTCAGTCAGTAGCTTCAAACATTTCTGGTATATGAAAAACATGTTTTTCAATGGCAAAAATCAATGAATATTGTAAATGCACAAACAGTAATATCTCCACATTGCACGGTGCAATTCTGAAATTTTTAGCTTTTTCCTGTTAATCCTAGCATGATAAAGAAGATTCAAAGAGAGTGAGATGCCAGCTCCTTTCATTCAGTCAGTAGCTTCAAACATTTCTGGTATATGAAAAACGTTTTTCAATGGCAAAAATCAATGAATATTGTAAATGCACAAACAGTAATATCTCCACATTGCAAGGTGCAATTCTGAAATTTTTTGCTTTTTCCTGTTAATCCTAGCATGATAAAGAAGATTCAAAGAGAGTGAGATGCCAGCTCCTTTCATTCAGTCAGTAGCTTCAAACATTTCTGGTATATGAAAAACATGTTTTTCAATGGCAAAAATCAATGAATATTGTAAATGCACAAACAGTAATATCTCCACATTGCACGGTGCAATTCTGAAATTTTTAGCTTTTTCCTGTTAATCCTAGCATGATAAAGAAGATTCAAAGAGAGTGAGATGCCAGCTCCTTTCATTCAGTCAGTAGCTTCAAACATTTCTGGTATATGAAAAACATGTTTTTCAATGGCAAAAATCAATGAATATTGTAAATGCACAAACAGTAATATCTCCACATTGCAAGGTGCAATTCTGAAATTTTTTGCTTTTTCCTGCTAATCCTAGCATGATAAAGAAGATTCAAAGAGAGTGAGATGCCAGCTCCTTTCATTCAGTCAGTAGCTTCAAACATTTCTGGTATATGAAAAACATGTTTTTCAATGGCAAAAATCAATGAATATTGTAAATGCACAAACAGTAATATCTCCGCATTGCAAGGTGCAATTCTGAAATTTTTTGCTTTTTCCTGCTCCTCTTAGCATGATAAAGAAGATTCAAAGAGAGTGAGATGCCAGCTCCTTTCATTCAGTCAGTAGCTTCAATCATTTCTGGATGTTTTTCAATGGCAAAAATCAATGAATATTGTAAATGCACAAACTGTAATTTCTCCGCATTGCAAGGTGCAATTCTGAAATTTTTTGCTTTTTCCTGCTCCTCTTAGCATGATAAAGAAGATTCAAAGAGAGTGAGATGCCAGCTCCTTTCATTCAGTCAGTAGCTTCAATCATTTCTGGACGTTTTTCAGTGGCAAAAATCAATGAATATTGTAAATGCACAAACAGTAATTTCTCCGCATTGCAAGGTGCAATTCTGAAATTTTTTGCTTTTTCCTGCTCCTCTTAGCATCATAAGGAAGATTCAAAGAGAGTGAGATGCCAGCTCCTTTCATTCAGTCAGTACCTTCAATCATTTCTGGACGTTTTTCAATGGCAAAAATCAATGAATATTGTAAATGCACAAACACTAATTTCTCCGCATTGCAAGGTGCAATTCTGAAATTTTTTGCTTTTTCCCGCTCCTCTTAGCATGATAAAGAAGATTCAAAGAGAGTGAGGTGCCAGCTCCTTTCATTCAGTCAGTAGCTTCAAACATTTCTGGTATATGAATAACATGTTTTTCAATGGCAAAAATCAATGAATATTGTAAATGCACAAACAGTAATTTCTCCGCATTGCAAGGTGCAATTCTGAAATTTTTTGATTTTTCCTGCTCCTCTTAGCATGATAAAGAAGATTCAAAGAGAGTGAGATGCCAGCTCCTTTCATTCAGTCAGTAGCTTCAATCATTTCTGGACGTTTTTCAATGGCAAAAATCAATGAATATTGTAAATGCACAAACAGTAATTTCTCCGCATTGCAAGGTGCAATTCTGAAATTTTTTGCTTTTTCCTGCTCCTCTTAGCATGATAAAGAAGATTCCAAGAGAGTGAGATGCCAGCTCCTTTCATTCAGTCAGTAGCTTCAATCATTTCTGGACGTTTTTCAATGGCAAAAATCAATGAATATTGTAAATGCACAAACAGTAATTTCTCCGCATTGCAAGGTGCAATTCTGAAATTTTTTGCTTTTTCCTGCTCCTCTTAGCATGATAAAGAAGATTCAAAGAGAGTGAGATGCCAGCTCCTTTCATTCAGTCAGTAGCTTCAAACATTTCTGGTATATGAATAACATGTTTTTCAATGGCAAAAATCAATGAATATTGTAAATGCACAAACAGTAATTTCTCCGCATTGCAAGGTGCAAGTCTGAAATTTTTTGCTTTTTCCTGCTCCTCTTAGCATGATAAAGAAGATTCAAAGAGAGTGAGATGCCAGTTACTTTCATTCAGTCAGTAGCTTCAATCATTTCTGGACGTTTTTCAATGGTAAAAATCAATGAATATTGTAAATGCACAAACAGTAATTTCTCCACATTGCAAGGTGCAATTCTGAAATTTTTTGCTTTTTCCTGCTCCTCTTAGCATGATAAAGAAGATTCAAAGAGAGTGAGATGCCAGCTCCTTTCATTCAGTCAGTAGCTTCAAACATTTCTGGTATATGAATAACATGATGTTTTTCAATGGCAAAAATCAATGAATATTGTAAATGCACAAACAGTAATTTCTCCGCATTGCAAGGTGCAATTCTGAAATTTTTTGCTTTTTCCTGCTCCTCTTAGCATGATAAAGAAGATTCAAAGAGAGTGAGATGCCAGCTCCTTTCATTCAGTCAGTAGCTTCAAACATTTCTGGTATATGAATAACATGATGTTTTTCAATGGCAAAAATCAATGAATATTGTAAATGCACAAACAGTAATTTCTCCGCATTGCAAGGTGCAATTCTGAAATTTTTTGCTTTTTCCTGCTCCTCTTAGCATGATAAAGAAGATTCAAAGAGAGTGAGATGCCAGCTCCTTTCATTCAGTCAGTAGCTTCAATCATTTCTGGATGTTTTTCAATGGCAAAAATCAATGAATATTGTAAATGCACAAACAGTAATTTCTCCGCATTGCAAGGTGCAATTCTGAAATTTTTTGCTTTTTCCTGCTCCTCTTAGCATGATAAAGAAGATTCAAAGAGAGTGAGATGCCAGCTCCTTTCATTCAGTCAGTAGCTTCAAACATTTCTGGTATATGAATAACATGATGTTTTTCAATGGCAAAAATCAATGAATATTGTAAATGCACAAACAGTAATTTCTCCGCATTGCAAGGTGCAATTCTGAAATTTTTTGATTTTTCCTGCTCCTCTTAGCATGATAAAGAAGATTCAAAGAGAGTGAGATGCCAGCTCCTTTCATTCAGTCAGTAGCTTCAATCATTTCTGGACGTTTTTCAATGGCAAAAATCAATGAATATTGTAAAAGCACAAACAGTAATTTCTCCGCATTGCAAGGTGCAATTCTGAAATTTTTTGCTTTTTCCTGCTCCTCTTAGCATGATAAAGAAGATTCAAAGAGAGTGAGATGCCAGCTCCTTTCATTCAGTCAGTAGCTTCAAACATTTCTGGTATATGAATAACATGATGTTTTTCAATGGCAAAAATCAATGAATATTGTAAATGCACAAACAGTAATTTCTCCGCATTGCAAGGTGCAATTCTGAAATTTTTTGCTTTTTCCTGCTCCTCTTAGCATGATAAAGAAGATTCAAAGAGAGTGAGATGCCAGCTCCTTTCATTCAGTCAGTAGCTTCAAACATTTCTGGTATATGAATAACATGATGTTTTTCAATGGCAAAAATCAATGAATATTGTAAATGCACAAACAGTAATATCTCCACATTGCAAGGTGCAATTCTGAAATTTTTTGCTTTTTCCTGCTAATCCTAGCATGATAAAGAAGATTCAAAGAGAGTGAGATGCCAGCTCCTTTCATTCAGTCAGTAGCTTCAAACATTTCTGGTATATGAAAAACATGTTTTTCAATGGCAAAAATCAATGAATATTGTAAATGCACAAACAGTAATATCTCCACATTGCACGGTGCAATTCTGAAATTTTTAGCTTTTTCCTGTTAATCCTAGCATGATAAAGAAGATTCAAAGAGAGTGAGATGCCAGCTCCTTTCATTCAGTCAGTAGCTTCAAACATTTCTGGTATATGAAAAACGTTTTTCAATGGCAAAAATCAATGAATATTGTAAATGCACAAACAGTAATATCTCCACATTGCACGGTGCAATTCTGAAATTTTTAGCTTTTTCCTGTTAATCCTAGCATGATAAAGAAGATTCAAAGAGAGTGAGATGCCAGCTCCTTTCATTCAGTCAGTAGCTTCAAACATTTCTGGTATATGAAAAACATGTTTTTCAATGGCAAAAATCAATGAATATTGTAAATGCACAAACAGTAATATCTCCACATTGCAAGGTGCAATTCTGAAATTTTTTGCTTTTTCCTGCTAATCCTAGCATGATAAAGAAGATTCAAAGAGAGTGAGATGCCAGCTCCTTTCATTCAGTCAGTAGCTTCAAACATTTCTGGTATATGAAAAACATGTTTTTCAATGGCAAAAATCAATGAATATTGTAAATGCACAAACAGTAATATCTCCACATTGCACGGTGCAATTCTGAAATTTTTAGCTTTTTCCTGTTAATCCTAGCATGATAAAGAAGATTCAAAGAGAGTGAGATGCCAGCTCCTTTCATTCAGTCAGTAGCTTCAAACATTTCTGGTATATGAAAAACGTTTTTCAATGGCAAAAATCAATGAATATTGTAAATGCACAAACAGTAATATCTCCACATTGCAAGGTGCAATTCTGAAATTTTTTGCTTTTTCCTGTTAATCCTAGCATGATAAAGAAGATTCAAAGAGAGTGAGATGCCAGCTCCTTTCATTCAGTCAGTAGCTTCAAACATTTCTGGTATATGAAAAACATGTTTTTCAATGGCAAAAATCAATGAATATTGTAAATGCACAAACAGTAATATCTCCACATTGCACGGTGCAATTCTGAAATTTTTAGCTTTTTCCTGTTAATCCTAGCATGATAAAGAAGATTCAAAGAGAGTGAGATGCCAGCTCCTTTCATTCAGTCAGTAGCTTCAAACATTTCTGGTATATGAAAAACATGTTTTTCAATGGCAAAAATCAATGAATATTGTAAATGCACAAACAGTAATATCTCCACATTGCAAGGTGCAATTCTGAAATTTTTTGCTTTTTCCTGCTAATCCTAGCATGATAAAGAAGATTCAAAGAGAGTGAGATGCCAGCTCCTTTCATTCAGTCAGTAGCTTCAAACATTTCTGGTATATGAAAAACATGTTTTTCAATGGCAAAAATCAATGAATATTGTAAATGCACAAACAGTAATATCTCCACATTGCACAGTGCAATTCTGAAATTTTTAGCTTTTTCCTGTTAATCCTAGCATGATAAAGAAGATTCAAAGAGAGTGAGATGCCAGCTCCTTTCATTCAGTCAGTAGCTTCAAACATTTCTGGTATATGAAAAACATGTTTTTCAATGGCAAAAATCAATGAATATTGTAAATGCACAAACAGTAATATCTCCACATTGCAAGGTGCAATTCTGAAATTTTTTGCTTTTTCCTGCTCCTCTTAGCATGATAAAGAAGATTCAAAGAGAGTGAGATGCCAGCTCCTTTCATTCAGTCAGTAGCTTTAATCATTTCTGGATGTTTTTCAATGGCAAAAATCAATGAATATTGTAAATGCACAAACTGTAATTTCTCCGCATTGCAAGGTGCAATTCTGAAATTTTTTGCTTTTTCCTGCTCCTCTTAGCATGATAAAGAAGATTCAAAGAGAGTGAGATGCCAGCTCCTTTCATTCAGTCAGTAGCTTCAATCATTTCTGGACGTTTTTCAGTGGCAAAAATCAATGAATATTGTAAATGCACAAACAGTAATTTCTCCGCATTGCAAGGTGCAATTCTGAAATTTTTTGCTTTTTCCTGCTCCTCTTAGCATCATAAGGAAGATTCAAAGAGAGTGAGATGCCAGCTCCTTTCATTCAGTCAGTACCTTCAATCATTTCTGGACGTTTTTCAATGGCAAAAATCAATGAATATTGTAAATGCACAAACAGTAATTTCTCCGCATTGCAAGGTGCAATTCTGAAATTTTTTGCTTTTTCCCGCTCCTCTTAGCATGATAAAGAAGATTCAAAGAGAGTGAGGTGCCAGCTCCTTTCATTCAGTCAGTAGCTTCAAACATTTCTGGTATATGAATAACATGTTTTTCAATGGCAAAAATCAATGAATATTGTAAATGCACAAACAGTAATTTCTCCGCATTGCAAGGTGCAATTCTGAAATTTTTTGATCTTTCCTGCTCCTCTTAGCATGATAAAGAAGATTCAAAGAGAGTGAGATGCCAGCTCCTTTCATTCAGTCAGTAGCTTCAATCATTTCTGGACGTTTTTCAATGGCAAAAATCAATGAATATTGTAAATGCACAAACAGTAATTTCTCCGCATTGCAAGGTGCAATTCTGAAATTTTTTGCTTTTTCCTGCTCCTCTTAGCATGATAAAGAAGATTCCAAGAGAGTGAGATGCCAGCTCCTTTCATTCAGTCAGTAGCTTCAATCATTTCTGGACGTTTTTCAATGGCAAAAATCAATGAATATTGTAAATGCACAAACAGTAATTTCTCCGCATTGCAAGGTGCAATTCTGAAATTTTTTGCTTTTTCCTGCTCCTCTTAGCATGATAAAGAAGATTCAAAGAGAGTGAGATGCCAGCTCCTTTCATTCAGTCAGTAGCTTCAAACATTTCTGGTATATGAATAACATGTTTTTCAATGGCAAAAATCAATGAATATTGTAAATGCACAAACAGTAATTTCTCCGCATTGCAAGGTGCAAGTCTGAAATTTTTTGCTTTTTCCTGCTCCTCTTAGCATGATAAAGAAGATTCAAAGAGAGTGAGATGCCAGCTCCTTTCATTCAGTCAGTAGCTTCAAACATTTCTGGTATATGAATAACATGATGTTTTTCAATGGCAAAAATCAATGAATATTGTAAATGCACAAACAGTAATTTCTCCGCATTGCAAGGTGCAATTCTGAAATTTTTTGCTTTTTCCTGCTCCTCTTAGCATGATAAAGAAGATTCAAAGAGAGTGAGATGCCAGCTCCTTTCATTCAGTCAGTAGCTTCAATCATTTCTGGATGTTTTTCAATGGCAAAAATCAATGAATATTGTAAATGCACAAACAGTAATTTCTCCGCATTGCAAGTTGCAATTCTGAAATTTTTTGCTTTTTCCTGCTCCTCTTAGCATGATAAAGAAGATTCAAAGAGAGTGAGATGTCAGCTCCTTTCATTCAGTCAGTAGCTTCAAACATTTCTGGTATATGAATAACATGATGTTTTTCAATGGCAAAAATCAATGAATATTGTAAATGCACAAACAGTAATTTCTCCGCATTGCAAGGTGCAATTCTGAAATTTTTTGCTTTTTCCTGCTCCTCTTAGCATGATAAAGAAGATTCAAAGAGAGTGAGATGCCAGCTCCTTTCATTCAGTCAGTAGCTTCAATCATTTCTGGATGTTTTTCAATGGCAAAAATCAATGAATATTGTAAATGCACAAACAGTAATTTCTCCGCATTGCAAGGTGCAATTCTGAAATTTTTTGCTTTTTCCTGCTCCTCTTAGCATGATAAAGAAGATTCAAAGAGAGTGAGATGCCAGCTCCTTTCATTCAGTCAGTAGCTTCAAACATTTCTGGTATATGAATAACATGATGTTTTTCAATGGCAAAAATCAATGAATATTGTAAATGCACAAACAGTAATATCTCCACATTGCACGGTGCAATTCTGAAATTTTTAGCTTTTTCCTGTTAATCCTAGCATGATAAAGAAGATTCAAAGAGAGTGAGATGCCAGCTCCTTTCATTCAGTCAGTAGCTTCAAACATTTCTGGTATATGAAAAACATGTTTTTCAATGGCAAAAATCAATGAATATTGTAAATGCACAAACAGTAATATCTCCACATTGCAAGGTGCAATTCTGAAATTTTTTGCTTTTTCCTGCTAATCCTAGCATGATAAAGAAGATTCAAAGAGAGTGAGATGCCAGCTCCTTTCATTCAGTCAGTAGCTTCAAACATTTCTGGTATATGAAAAACATGTTTTTCAATGGCAAAAATCAATGAATATTGTAAATGCACAAACAGTAATATCTCCACATTGCACGGTGCAATTCTGAAATTTTTAGCTTTTTCCTGTTAATCCTAGCATGATAAAGAAGATTCAAAGAGAGTGAGATGCCAGCTCCTTTCATTCAGTCAGTAGCTTCAAACATTTCTGGTATATGAAAAACGTTTTTCAATGGCAAAAATCAATGAATATTGTAAATGCACAAACAGTAATATCTCCACATTGCAAGGTGCAATTCTGAAATTTTTTGCTTTTTCCTGTTAATCCTAGCATGATAAAGAAGATTCAAAGAGAGTGAGATGCCAGCTCCTTTCATTCAGTCAGTAGCTTCAAACATTTCTGGTATATGAAAAACATGTTTTTCAATGGCAAAAATCAATGAATATTGTAAATGCACAAACAGTAATATCTCCACATTGCACGGTGCAATTCTGAAATTTTTAGCTTTTTCCTGTTAATCCTAGCATGATAAAGAAGATTCAAAGAGAGTGAGATGCCAGCTCCTTTCATTCAGTCAGTAGCTTCAAACATTTCTGGTATATGAAAAACATGTTTTTCAATGGCAAAAATCAATGAATATTGTAAATGCACAAACAGTAATATCTCCACATTGCAAGGTGCAATTCTGAAATTTTTTGCTTTTTCCTGCTAATCCTAGCATGATAAAGAAGATTCAAAGAGAGTGAGATGCCAGCTCCTTTCATTCAGTCAGTAGCTTCAAACATTTCTGGTATATGAAAAACATGTTTTTCAATGGCAAAAATCAATGAATATTGTAAATGCACAAACAGTAATATCTCCACATTGCACAGTGCAATTCTGAAATTTTTAGCTTTTTCCTGTTAATCCTAGCATGATAAAGAAGATTCAAAGAGAGTGAGATGCCAGCTCCTTTCATTCAGTCAGTAGCTTCAAACATTTCTGGTATATGAAAAACATGTTTTTCAATGGCAAAAATCAATGAATATTGTAAATGCACAAACAGTAATATCTCCACATTGCAAGGTGCAATTCTGAAATTTTTTGCTTTTTCCTGCTCCTCTTAGCATGATAAAGAAGATTCAAAGAGAGTGAGATGCCAGCTCCTTTCATTCAGTCAGTAGCTTTAATCATTTCTGGATGTTTTTCAATGGCAAAAATCAATGAATATTGTAAATGCACAAACTGTAATTTCTCCGCATTGCAAGGTGCAATTCTGAAATTTTTTGCTTTTTCCTGCTCCTCTTAGCATGATAAAGAAGATTCAAAGAGAGTGAGATGCCAGCTCCTTTCATTCAGTCAGTAGCTTCAATCATTTCTGGACGTTTTTCAGTGGCAAAAATCAATGAATATTGTAAATGCACAAACAGTAATTTCTCCGCATTGCAAGGTGCAATTCTGAAATTTTTTGCTTTTTCCTGCTCCTCTTAGCATCATAAGGAAGATTCAAAGAGAGTGAGATGCCAGCTCCTTTCATTCAGTCAGTACCTTCAATCATTTCTGGACGTTTTTCAATGGCAAAAATCAATGAATATTGTAAATGCACAAACAGTAATTTCTCCGCATTGCAAGGTGCAATTCTGAAATTTTTTGCTTTTTCCCGCTCCTCTTAGCATGATAAAGAAGATTCAAAGAGAGTGAGGTGCCAGCTCCTTTCATTCAGTCAGTAGCTTCAAACATTTCTGGTATATGAATAACATGTTTTTCAATGGCAAAAATCAATGAATATTGTAAATGCACAAACAGTAATTTCTCCGCATTGCAAGGTGCAATTCTGAAATTTTTTGATCTTTCCTGCTCCTCTTAGCATGATAAAGAAGATTCAAAGAGAGTGAGATGCCAGCTCCTTTCATTCAGTCAGTAGCTTCAATCATTTCTGGACGTTTTTCAATGGCAAAAATCAATGAATATTGTAAATGCACAAACAGTAATTTCTCCGCATTGCAAGGTGCAATTCTGAAATTTTTTGCTTTTTCCTGCTCCTCTTAGCATGATAAAGAAGATTCCAAGAGAGTGAGATGCCAGCTCCTTTCATTCAGTCAGTAGCTTCAATCATTTCTGGACGTTTTTCAATGGCAAAAATCAATGAATATTGTAAATGCACAAACAGTAATTTCTCCGCATTGCAAGGTGCAATTCTGAAATTTTTTGCTTTTTCCTGCTCCTCTTAGCATGATAAAGAAGATTCAAAGAGAGTGAGATGCCAGCTCCTTTCATTCAGTCAGTAGCTTCAAACATTTCTGGTATATGAATAACATGTTTTTCAATGGCAAAAATCAATGAATATTGTAAATGCACAAACAGTAATTTCTCCGCATTGCAAGGTGCAAGTCTGAAATTTTTTGCTTTTTCCTGCTCCTCTTAGCATGATAAAGAAGATTCAAAGAGAGTGAGATGCCAGCTCCTTTCATTCAGTCAGTAGCTTCAAACATTTCTGGTATATGAATAACATGATGTTTTTCAATGGCAAAAATCAATGAATATTGTAAATGCACAAACAGTAATTTCTCCGCATTGCAAGGTGCAATTCTGAAATTTTTTGCTTTTTCCTGCTCCTCTTAGCATGATAAAGAAGATTCAAAGAGAGTGAGATGCCAGCTCCTTTCATTCAGTCAGTAGCTTCAATCATTTCTGGATGTTTTTCAATGGCAAAAATCAATGAATATTGTAAATGCACAAACAGTAATTTCTCCGCATTGCAAGTTGCAATTCTGAAATTTTTTGCTTTTTCCTGCTCCTCTTAGCATGATAAAGAAGATTCAAAGAGAGTGAGATGTCAGCTCCTTTCATTCAGTCAGTAGCTTCAAACATTTCTGGTATATGAATAACATGATGTTTTTCAATGGCAAAAATCAATGAATATTGTAAATGCACAAACAGTAATTTCTCCGCATTGCAAGGTGCAATTCTGAAATTTTTTGCTTTTTCCTGCTCCTCTTAGCATGATAAAGAAGATTCAAAGAGAGTGAGATGCCAGCTCCTTTCATTCAGTCAGTAGCTTCAATCATTTCTGGATGGTTTTCAATGGCAAAAATCAATGAATATTGTAAATGCACAAACAGTAATTTCTCCGCATTGCAAGGTGCAATTCTGAAATTTTTTGCTTTTTCCTGCTCCTCTTAGCATGATAAAGAAGATTCAAAGAGAGTGAGATGCCAGCTCCTTTCATTCAGTCAGTAGCTTCAAACATTTCTGGTATATGAATAACATGATGTTTTTCAATGGCAAAAATCAATGAATATTGTAAATGCACAAACAGTAATTTCTCCGCATTGCAAGGTGCAATTCTGAAATTTTTTGATTTTTCCTGCTCCTCTTAGCATGATAAAGAAGATTCAAAGAGAGTGAGATGCCAGCT